>NC_083571.1:21365053-21415053 GCF_027579695.1 Neoarius graeffei
GCTGGCTCAAGGTTCTTGTCAGCAAATTTCAACTCACCACCTCAAACTCTCTAGCGCCAACAACAGGCCAAAGTTGCATGTACATTTCTGCTTGTTACTTTTGAACCGTATGTCTGATCGTCAAAATCTGTGTATCGCTGGAATCCTTGTGTCAAAACGAATCCAACGCATCCTATGCCGTCATATTCCGCCTTGTATATTTTCCGCGATTTTGAATTATGTGAAAATCAATTAAAATGCTTCTCCTCCCTCAATTTTTGACCAATTCCTTCCAAACTTGGTAGATGGCAACGTTGCACTAAGCTGCACAAAAAACTTACCCGGTTTTTCGAATTTCATAAGCGTTTGGCCGTGGCTGCCAATCAAACTTGGATGTGCAGACGCGAAACAGGACGTGTGCTCATATCTCGGCAGCCCTTTGATCTTTCTTAACCAAACTTGGTGGGATTATGCCCCACCCCTCCATAAGTGCCCATACCACATTTGGTGCACTTTGGCCATTAGGGGGTGCTATAACTTTCCAAAATGTGTTTTGGCTCATATATAATTGAGCTCATATCTCAGCAGTCTTTTAGCACACACACACACACACACACACACACACACACACACACACACCTAGTAAACTTGAAGTAATTTCAGCCATCACAGTCAATCGAATTTGACGGTGAAGCCGTGCATGCCTCTAACCATCTGGTTGGAGGTACATTTCTGCTTGTAAACACTTCCTGTGCGTGCCTATGACCGTCTGCCTGGTCAGTTCTTTCTGTTGCCATGGCAACTTAGGCTGGGTCAATCTGCTTGGCCCCGCATTGCTGCTTGCAGCTATATTTATTATTATTATTATTATTATTATAGACAATTCAACTTTCTCCTTAGGGATGTCTATGGCAGCCCATAGAACCGTATGTAGGAAAATGCTCAAATTTGGCACACACATTCTAGACAGTCTCAGCATTCCCCACAACAATTTTTAGGTCCCGACCCCCAACCCTCTAGCGCCACCAGCAGGTCAAAGTTGCAGGTACATTTCTGCTTGTAACTTTTGAACCGTTGGTCCGATTTTCAAAAACTTGGTATCCCTGGAATCCTTGGGTCAAGACGAATCCAAAGCACCCCATGACGTCATTTTCCGCCCATATAGTTTTCCCGCCATTTTGAATTTTGTGAAAATCACTTAAAATGCTTCTCCTCCCTCAATTTTTGAGCAATTTCTCCCAAACTTGGTAGATGGCAACTGTGGACTAAGCTGCACAAGAAACTTACCCGGATTTTAGAATTTCATAAGCGTTTGGCCGTGGCAGCCAATCAAATTTGGCTGCGCAGACGCCAAACAGGAAGTGTGCTCATATTTCAGCCGCCCTTTGGCGTATCTTAACGAAACTTGGTGAGATTATGCCCCACCCCTCCCGGAAGGAACACAAAAAAATTGGCACAAATTGGCTGCTAGGGGGCGCTATAACTAGGAAAAATGTCTTTTGGCTCATATCTCATGATGCGTTTGGGGCAGAAACAAAATTCCACTATCTCTGGAATCCTTGGGTCAAGACGAATCTATCGCACCCTATGACGTCATATTCTGCCTTGAGGATTTTCCGCCATTTTGAATTTTGTTAAAATCAATGAAATTCTATGGCAACCCATAGAACCGTCAGACGAGAGGTATTCAAATTTGGCACACTGATTCTAGGCTGTCTCAAGGTTCTTGTCACCAAATTTCAACTCACCACATCAAACTCTCTAGCGCCACCAACGGGTCAAAGTCGCAGGTACATTTCTGCTTGTTACTTTTGAACCATAGGTCTGATCGTCAAAAGCTTAGTATCGCTGGAATCGTTCCTTCAGTCCGAATCCAACGCTCCCTGTCTCGTCATATTCCACCTGGTAGATTTTCCGCCATTTTGAATTTTGTGAAAATCAATTAAAATGCTTCTCCTCCCTCAATTTTTGACCAATTTTTCCCAAACTTGGTACTTGGCAAGGATGGACGAAGCTGCACAAGAAACTTACCCGGTTTTTAGAATTTCTTATGCGTTTGGCCGTGGCATCCAATCAAATTTGGATGCGCAGACGCCAATCAGGAAGTGTGCTCATATCTCGGCCGTCCTTTGGCGTATCTTAACGAAACTTGGTGGCTTTATGCCCCACGCCACCCCAAAGGAAAACAAAACATTTGGACCAAATAGGCCGCTAGGGGGCGCTATAACTAGGAAAAATGATTTTTGGCTCATATCTCATGATGCGTTTTGGGCAGAAACAAAATTCCACTATCTCTGGAATCCTTCCGTCAAAACGAATCCAACACGCCCTATGGCGTCATATTCCACCAGGTAGATTTTCCAAAATTTTGAAATTTGTGAAAATCTATTAAAATCCTTCTCCTCCCTCAATTTTTGACCAATTTCTCCCAAACTTGGTACATAGTAACTTTAGACTAACTGTCTGCCTGGTCAGTTCTTTCTGTTGCCATGGCAACTTAGGCTGGGTCACACTGCTTGGCCCCGCATTGCTGCTTGCAGCTATATTTAGTCTTCTTTTTCTTTTATTTAGGGCGATACATGTCCAGTGTTCTCATGTCCTATGATCCCTATAAGTTATATGTACATATATTACATGTCCTTGCATATCTGAACCCTCTAATACCTTAGACATGTTTCCCGGTGTGTTTCCGAGCAACGAACACTCATCTGATACAAATGAGAGCTGGCTGTGGGGTCTAATGTAGAAATAATTTTGGTGATGGTTTTCTTATGTGATCAATGGTGGTGGTGTTTTTTTCAGGTGTTGGTGTTGGTTCTGTTTCCGAACATATTTAATTCTCAAACTTGCTAAATGTTTCTGTTTCACAAGATCTCTTCATTTTCGTCGTTGTTGTAATCTTAAAGCAGTTCTTCTTTGGGTTGCCATTTTCTTATTGAAGCCTAGGCCCCTGCAGAATTTTGAAGTGTGATGGGGGAAAAAAGAAAAATCCTCACTCATCCAAGCAGGGAAAAAGAATCTTTTTTTTATTTTTTATTTTTTTAATTCTTGGTTTATCAACACAAAAGAAATGCAGAACAAAGAAACGGTTCCGGGTGCATGCGCTTCCCCTTCCTCATGATGCTATTTTATATCCTTGTGAAACATTTCTTTTAAAAACCATAACCCAATCAGAAGCAAGGATTTAAACTCTTATCATAGAAGGAATTGTCCTTTGTCAGCATGTATGTTTCCTTTAGGTACGCATTCCTGATATTTACTAGTCCCAGGGGACAGACGCCATTATCGCTATCCTCTTCCTACACATTACACACACATGCTGGGTTCATGAACAGGTCATGAGCCCCTAACATGTGCGCACACGGCTATACGAAAAGTTCCATTACATTTCCCCCTTTTGTTAATTTCATTAACACCTTGTTCAAGCAAAAGACAAAATTAGATTAGAAAATTATCAAAATTAGACATCAATTCCTACACCCCACAATCTGGTTTTTGCAGAAACATCATTAAATTTTGACTGGAAACAATTTTACTGCTTTTTTGAGATGCATGGACACCTAGTTTTGGCAGTCAAATAGTAAGGAAAAATCAATGCAAATAACAGATACATGTATTTGAGCTACTTATGATTTTAAATAATTTCTTATCTGCAAAAGGTAGGCTATAGTCTACATCTGGCCAGTCCGGGAATTCACCTGGGTCCATTTTCACCAGGACTTGGTCTTGCAGATATATGGCCATTATCCTTTGCATCATAGCTGACAAGCATTGCATCTAACACGGAGCACACCGACATCTCAAAACTACCATCAATATCACAGGAATGATTATGTTCACATATGTTGCCCACCATCCAGACAAACCTGTATAACCATCCCCAAGTGCCTTTGACCAAGTGAAAGTAATTGATGGTCAAGTCCTCCAGCCTAATGTTGTGCTTTCCTTCCTGTATTTTTCCATTATTAAAGATAGGCTGTGTAGAGTGATGCAGGACACTCAAACTAAAGAAAAAATGGCACAGTTGTTGGTCCCAAAGAGCTGCAGGGAACTTTTATTCCATGTGGCTCATCATAATCCTATGGCTAGGCATTTAGGGCAGGATAAAACACTAAATCGTCTCATGGCCTGTTTCTATTGGCCAGGGATTCACGCCAATGTCCGCAGGTGGTGTGCAGCATGTCACGAATGGCAGCTGGTAAATCCAGCGGCCACACCACAAGCCCCATTGCGCCCATTGCCACTGATCGAGATCCCCTTCAAAAGAATTGGTATGGATCTCATCGGGCCATTAATCGATCTGCACATGGGTATTGCTTTGTGTTTAGTCATTGTGGATTATGCAACGCGATACCTGGACGCAGTGCCTCTCCGCAACATCTCCACATTTCTGACTTTCAGGCACTCTTCTGTGTTATCTCCCGAGTTGGGATTCCGAAAAAAAATTTTTTGGTGGCCAGTTAATTGTCCAAATCAATGGAGCAGATTGAAGTTTTTGCATTTGATCCATTCCTAAGACTAAACAGAATCACCTCAAGTGACCAAAATGGTTCGACAGAATGGGTAAGGTCATGTTTTTTTTCACACATTGCAACACCGTTCTAAAACTGATTTTTACATCATTTTTTTTTTTTAAAGTACAATCATGACACATACTATAGAGATATTATTGTAGCTGAACTTGTGCTGAAAACGAAAAAAAAATTGTTTATCATCTGCAAATGGACGGGCTGGTCGAACGATTTAATCAAACACTTAAAGGAGATACGCAGAGCCTTTATTTTTAAATACATTTTTTTAAATATATTTTTATTAGGATTTTTTTTCATACAAACAAGAACATTACACAATACTAAAAATAAAAATTATTGATAACGAAATTCTATTATGTAATAAAATATTAAAACTGCACAGTACAAATAAAACCAAAAGGGGAAAAAAAAACTAAAATAAATAAAAAAAAGGGAGCGAGTGGGTCAGTCAGTTAGGGGGCAGAGACTGGAGAGAGTGGAAGAATGTAAGAAAGGGAAGCCACTTGTTATAAAATTTAGCAGAGTTACTGTTCACTGAATATCTGATCTTTTCCAACTTTAGAAAAGACATGACGTCATTGAGCCACTGACGACTCGAGGGAGCTTTAGTCGACTTCCAGTGGAGTAGAAGGTGGCGTCTTGCCAGTAAGGAAGTAAAAGCTAAAATATTCAATTGATGAGAGGTAAACCGGTTATGGTCCTCTGGGAGCCCGAATATAGCAACATGGGGGGAGACTTTTATGGTCACTGATAGTATTTTAGACATGGTATCAAAATAATTCAACCAGAAGCAAGAGAGTAGCGGACAAGAGTAGAACATGTGGGTTAAATTGCAGGATGAGGCATGAAATTTGTCGCATTTGTCAGCAATACTGGGATAGATTTGAGACAATCGAGCTTTGGAAAAATGGACTCTAAACAGTACTTTAAACTGTACAAGT
Organism: Neoarius graeffei; assembly: GCF_027579695.1. Taxonomy (NCBI): domain Eukaryota; kingdom Metazoa; phylum Chordata; class Actinopteri; order Siluriformes; family Ariidae; genus Neoarius; species Neoarius graeffei. The sequence continues at coordinate 21,370,506 of NC_083571.1, forward strand.
GTGAGACGAGCACAGGATGAGCTTGTGTGAATTTTCTTAAGAGCAGTGTCCCACCAGTCATCCTCCAAGTTTAGATCCAGTTCATCTTCCCAGGCAGCCTTAACTTTAGTAACTGGTGAGCAATCAACAGAAAGAAGTTCGTTATAAACTTTAGAAATAAATGATTTTTGAAGTGGATCGCGGTTTAAAAACACCTCCCAGTGTAGAGTAGGTGGTAAGGAAGGAAAAACTGGAAACAAAGCTTTAGCGCAGTGAAAGTATCGAAAAAGATGAGAAGGTGGGAGATGAAATTCTTTTGAGAGATCTATAAAGCTGCGAAAAATACCATCCTTGTAAAGGTCTTTAAAACATTTCAGGCCTTTATTATGCCATGCAAGAAAGGTTGAATCTGTAAACGGAGGTTGAAATAAATTATTCTTCATTAAAGGAGCTAATGTAGATGCTGACTTAAATTTGAAGTGCTTCCTAAACTGATACCAAATTTTAAGTGTGGAGAGAACCACTTGATTATTTGTAAAGCCAGAGGGGTTAGATGGAATAGAAGAGGTAAGTAAAGCAGGTAAGGAGGATGAAACACATGACTGTGCCTCCAAGTAGCACCATGGCAGATTGGTAGATTTGAACCAAAATGAAATTTTATGAATATGTGAATAATACAGTTGGAAATTCGGAAGTGTCAATCCACCATTGAATTTACATCTCTGAATCTCAGGATTTACGGATCCTGGGAGCCTTTCCACACCATAAGAAATCAGAAATAGTTTGATCAATTGTTTTAAAAAACTGCTTTGGCAGGAAAAGTGGGAGACAATGGAACAAAAATAGAAATTTGGGCAAGATGTTCATTTTAACTGCGTGAATTCTTCCAATTAACGAGAGAGGCAAGCTTCTCCATCTTTGGAAGTCAGATTTAATTTTAGACATTAAAGGTAAAAAATTAGCAGAAAAAAGTGACTTTAACGTTCTGGTAACGCTGATCCCAAGATACCTAAAGCCAGACAGATTCATCTTAAAAGGGACGTCTGACTGTGTAAGCTGTGATGCTGAAGCATTAATAGGATAGCATTCGCTTTTAGAGATATTCACTTTATAGCCTGAGAATGATCCAAATCTCTGGAAAGCAGATAAAATTGTGGGAATGGAAAGGACAGGATCTGAGACATATAACAATAAATCATCAGCATAAAGTGACAACTTGAATTCTGTGCCCAATCGTGAGATCCCTCTAAAAGTTGAGGAGGACCTCAGAAAGATTGACAAGGGCTCTATAGCTAGTGCGAACAATAGAGGAGATAGGGGACACCCCTGTCTGGTACCACGGGTTAGAGTAAAAAAACTGGATTGGATGCCATTAGTGGAGATGCTTGCTTGTGGAGATGTATAAAGGAGACGTATCCATGAAATGAACCCATTTCCCAGTCCAAATTTCTTTAGTACAGTAAATAAATAGTCCCATTCAACCCTGTCGAAAGCTTTTTCTGCATCAACCGAGATTACTACTTCGGGTGGTGTTGTGGTAGTTTTAGAATTAATAATATTTAGGAGTGTGCGGACATTAAAAAATAACTGCCGCCCCTTAACAAATCCAGTTTGCTCATGTGAGACAATAGTTGGTACAATGTTTTCCAGGCGACAGGCCAAAGCTTTAGCAAGGATCTTAGCATCTACATTTATTAATGAGAGAGGTCTGTATGAGCTGCAGAGATTTGGATCCTTATCTTTTTTTTTAAGAGGAGACTTATGGAGGCTTGCCTTAAAGTGGGAGGGAGAGTGCCATGTTCCAGTGATTCTTTATAAACAGCATGCAGTAAAGGGAGCAGTTTTTCCTGAAATCTCTTAAAAAATTCAACTGGGAATCCATCAGGACCAGGAGCTTTGTTATTTTGCATGCTACTCACAGCGAGAGTGATTTCTTCTACCGTTAATGGGGAGTCTAGTTTTTTAGCAGCATCTAAGCTTAACACAGGAAAATTGAGGCTATCTAGGAATGAATTCACTTCAGTGGTGTCAGGTGAAGATTCAGATGTATATAAAGAGGAGTAAAATGAGTGAAAAACAGAATTAATGGTAATGGGATCCTTATGCAATGAGCCAGATGAATCTTTTATCTGAAGGATCATACGTGAGGCTGCCTGGCGATGTAGTTGATGAGCCAGGAGCCGACTTGCCTTGTCGCCATGTTCATAATATGTGGAGCGTGATCGTAAGAGAAGTCGCTCTGCATCACTAGTGGTGATGAGATCAAATTCAGTCTGTAAATCAACACGTTGTTTAAGTAAACTGGGAGAGGGGCAAGTAGCGAGTTGTTGGTCCAGTTTGGTGATATTAATAGAGTTCTTGCAATTTGGTTTTACGGGACTTATTCAAGTGGGCAGAGTAGGAAATAATTTGTCCCCGCAAGTATGCTTTTAATGATTCCCACAGCAGTGAACAAGAAACAGGTTCCATATCATTCTGATTTATAGAGATATAATCATCAATTTTAGTTGCAATAAATTCTGTGAACTTATCATCTGAGAGAAGTAATGTATTGAACCTCCAAGGTGTTGAGTAACGGGGTTGTGAAGAAAACTGAATATCTAAAGAAAGAGGAGCATGGTCAGAAATAACAATCGGGTGATAATTAACAGACAGTACTTTGGGAATTAGTTTAGCATCAATAAAATAATAATCAATCCGAGAGAAAGACTGATGCATCTGAGAAAAAAATGAATATTCCTTGGTACAAGGGTTATAAAATCTCCAAGGATCAATGCAACTGTTCTTAGACATAAAATCTGAAAGTGACCTTGACATTAAAGAAGGGATCAGAGTTCGTGGGTTAGAGCGGTCTAGGTTGGGATCAATTACACAGTTCATGTCCCCTCCAATTATAAGAAGGCTGTTGTTCAATGAGGGAAGACATTCAAAAAGTTTATTCATAAAGTGTGGATCATCAAAATTGGGGGCATATATGTTAACTAATAAAACGGGAGTATGGAATAGCATGCCAGTAACAATTAAGTATCTGCCATTTTTGTCTGATATCACCTTAGAAGCTGAAAACTGGATTGACTTACCAATTAAAATAGCAACCCCCCTGGCTTTAGAGTTGAAATTAGAGTGAAACACCTCAGAAACCCAGGAACATTTAAGTCTGACCTGATCTTTGACGTGCATGTGGGTTTCCTGCAGAAACACTAGGTCAGCTTTAAGACGTTTCAAATGAGCAAATATCCTTGATCTCTTAATTGGACTCCCCATGCCATTAATATTCCAGCTCAAAAATCTCACAGAGGACCCAATATGTGGAATATCAGAAGTACGAGCGTTGGTGGACATATGTTAAGTTCCTAGAGATAGAAATAGACTGAGGGCCCGTTTACACGAGGACGCTGTCGGATAAAAACGACTAAATATTTTATCAGAAGTGCCTTTCGTTTACACGAGGACGGCGTTTCCGAAGCTGAAAAACGGATAAAATTGAAAACGCCTTCCAAAGTGGATAAGTTTAAAAACGGCCCCCGTTGCGTATCCGTCTAAACTACCCAATACGCGAAACTCTGCTTGGATCTGCTCACGTCGGGTACGCGTTTACGTCATACATGTGTCATATACTGTACATGCCAGCCCGGGAAGTAAGAAAGTAAGTGAGGGTGTCGTGGCTCAGATGGCTAAGGCACCATACCATAAAATCCGGGGATCCAGGTTCGGTTCCGACCTGAGGTCATTTCCTGATCCCTCCCCGTCTCTTTCTCCCACTCATTTCCTGTCTCTCTACACTGTCCTATCCAAAAAAAAAGTAAGAGCATGTCTGATTACATCGATCCAACAGACCTTCAAGCTGCTCTGTGTTTTAATGCAGTAGATGTGTTTTCCTGCTCACCCGCCCGGCTGGAGCTCCTCAGTTTGGTGTCGCCAAGTTACACACGCGTGCACCGCCTATTCAAGCCGCTCGTGAAACCATAAACCCGAGACTGAAAACAAAACTAGCAGCCGAACGGGTTTATTTTGCTGAGATGGACACTGCCTTTTCTCTTCTTCACCGAAACAAGAGTGAGTGTTACTTAATAAAGGCAGATTAAAAGAGTTTCGGTTTGCTCCTGCTCCTCCCTCGAGCACTACAGTACCTCAGCCGGACCGGTGTTCTGTAAAGTTATCCTAGCAAGTTCTCATACAGACCGTTTTATTATTTAAAACAAGTCATTACAAATTATTTGACTCGGCCAAAGACTCGACCAATACGCACAAAACATAAAAATCGGCAAATGCGTGAAATTCTCACCGATTTTCTATCAGCCCAGCTGATCGGTGGGACAAAACTACTGTTGAATTTTCCTACCCTCCTGGATTTCGCGCATGCGTAGTAGGCTTGGTAGGATAACTTGACAGAACAGCGGCGCAGATGTGCAGATCAGACAAGACAGAAGACGTTGCGCATGCGTGCAGACATAGCGGAGACACTTATGCGTCACCGTATAGACGCAGATTTCCTCCTTGAAAACGGTCGTGTAGACGCGGAAAAAAGTGAGAACGAAAACGGACTTTTGCGTTTTTGTTTTATACCGTCCCCGTGTAAAGTGGGCCTGAAAGCGGACCCCCAGGGAAGGAAGGAAAAGAGGGGGAAAAACGCAAAAAAAAAAAATTACACACACAAAATAATAAAAAAAAAACACCACACTTACAAATTGAACCCCCCACCCCATTGCACTTACAACGACCCCATCCCCAAACGATGGAGAACCCAGTGCTAACTCCACAAGGAGTCAGATCCCCAAAACGAAAACTTGCGGCTTTGAGCATGACTATCGAGCTTCGGATTGAGCTCCTGCAGGCCTAGCAACATTTGACAGAACGGTACAACCAATCAAGTCCAAGTTAAAGTGAAAACTGAAAACCACACAGTGTGCGTATATGAGAATAGTAAAGAAAAGAGGAAACAAATGAAATAAAGTAATAACTGTCAATATTAACTGACTCTGCTTCCTCAAGGTTGTGTATCATTTCTCGGTTCTCTCACTACTGAGCGATCTGATGAATGCGCTGGCCTCTTCTGGTGATTTAAACTCCTTCTCTGCACCGTTATGAGTGACCCGGAGGTGCGCCGGGTACAGCAAACCAAAGCGAATCCCCGGTATTTCGCGGAGCTGGCGTTGGACCTCACTAAAGGAGGCTCGGGCACGGGCCGTCCTCGGAGTGTGGTCGGGGAAGACAGAAAAACTCATGTCTCCAATCTTGATCCGTTGCTGAGCCCTGGCTCGGCGCAGTATGTCCACACAGTCTGTATGGTAGTGCAGACGAGCGATTATGGGGCGCTCTCCGGGCTTCGGTTTCGGCTGGAGAGTACGATGAGCGCGGTCCACGAGAGGCTCCTTCGCGAGGTTAAAGGCCTCCTTGAGCAGGGAGGAAACAGCTGTAGCAGTAAAGGAGGTGGAAAAGTCTTCGGGAATGACCACTAGCCGTATCTTGTTACGCCGCGATCTCGCCTCCAAATCCTCGCATTTATTGTCCAATCTCGTCAGTTCAGTTGACAGATGCTCCACTTTAGCCTGTAAGGTAGTAATGTCGTCGGCGCAGGAGGACAGCGATGTCTCCATTTCACCTACGGTAGTCTTCAGAGTGCACACATCGGACTGGATGTTTGTAATGCTACTGGATAATTCAGGCTTCACTGCCTGTAGCTCAGCCTTGATATTTGACAAGTTTTCGGTCAAGGCAGCCTGAAGCTCAGTTTTAAAAATAGCCGACATCTCAACACGGAGTGACGAGAGCAGCTCGGCCTTAAAGTCGTGGAAAGCAGCGCCGCCTGCGGCTTCGGCCAGACCAGAAGGAGAATCACTACGAAGCGGGGACGCAACGTGCGAAGCAGGCCGCGGTGGCTGCACAGGTACTTTAGGCTTTGGAGGCATTTAAATCGGCCAAAAAAAACAGCGTTAAATTCAAATTATGATGGTGGAGAACACACACACCGAAAAAAGATACAAAAGGTGTACCTAAAATAGTTTTTTTTTTTTTTTAAAGGTTGCTGCAGGAGCTCGGAGAAACGCGTCCTACTCCATTAGTCGCTACACCGGAAGTCTTAAATACATTTCTGAGTGGATAGTATCTCCATCTTTTGACTCTTGTATGCTGCATAAATGGGAATTAAAAAATATATATATTTTTGAGAGTTAAAATCGACCGCAAAGTTGGCATTCCAGCTGCCCTGCTGAGCCAGCCATGCCTGAGTGCGTGACATCACAGCAGGAAACGGTTTTAAGGCCAAGGCCTTTTCCAGCTATAGACTAAAGTCATATAAATAAAAATTTATGATGAAAGTAAGAAATACCATTACCGACTTGCTCAACTAAGACTGATTTGACTAAATTGATTGTGGGTTGATTCTCATTAAAACAGGATAGGTGTTATAACTTATGCAACATACATGTACATGCATGCATTTTCACTGATAAAACGTAAAAGGTGGAGGCGTCGTGGCTCAGGTGGATAAGGTGCCATACCATAGATCCGGGGACCCGGGTTCGATTCCGGCCCGAGGTCATTTCCCGATTCCTCCCAGTCTCTCTTTCCCGCTCGTTTCCTGTCTCTACACTGTCCTATCCAATAATAAAGGTGAAAAAAGCCCAAAAAAAATCTTTAAAAAAAAAAACGTAAAAGGCTAATTAAATAATCAGATGAACTGAGACGATCACATTCTGAAGCAAATTAAATAATCTTATACCGGTAACTTAAATACACAATACAAGTTACATGTATTAATCTAAATGCAGGTAAACAACGTGTTTGTTGTTTTTTTTTTTTTAATCCAAATGAGAGTTGGAGCTTACCCATCTGTGTTCTTGCTTCTTGAAGGCCGATCTTGTGGCTGATTGTTTCAAAACAATCTGACTTTCAGTTGTTTGTTCAGTTCTCCATTCATTCACTTCTTCCATGTAAGGGTGAGATGGCAGCGATATCCAGTTTAGAAATAAGATGGCTGCTTCACTTTTCTTCATACTGTGTATTCCGCAATTACTAAAACCCGGGATGGAACGGGATGTCACCGGTTTTAGCAACAACTGCAGGGAAGTCACTGCCCAAGCGATATGTTCCGTCCCAGGTTTTAGCAACAACCCTCTGCTCACTCCAGGAGGACTGGTGCAACTGAACTCACTTTCCTTTTTAAAAAAAAAAAAAAAAGCGTTCCTTTTCTTGTTTTCTTTAATTGTTTATACTGCACCCTCTTTCAATATGGGCTTATAGCCAACGCTCCTCAACAGATCGGAGGTCTTGTACGAGTCTTCAGTAAAATGTGCAGAGCAGAGGAGAGACCACTTCATAGGCGCCCAATGTGCCCGTGAACTTCTCGCAAAACGTGTCCAAATCTTTGCAGTTTTAACATTCTTGGGCCATGAATGCAACATAAATCCAGCTTCTGTCATGTTGCTGTACCGGCCAGCAACACATCTATGTAACATGGTGATAAATTAGCTCAAAATGGAGGATCGGAGTTGCAGTCAGCTGTGTTTTAGTATAGCGGAAGTGGCGATGAGACCGATAGACTTCCTGTTGTGACGTTATGGACATCAAGGTCATTCACTCAGCCTGTTACCTATATAAATCACTTTAATCGTAAAAATTACTATATTAGATTTATTGTTGATGCTTAAAACCATTCCTGTGCCATTCTTGAGGTCTCAAGGCATTTATAAAGGAAAGTGAGGTCATGGCTCTGCGTATATGCTTTAAGAACAGGATTCATAAGTTCGTTCACGGGGATGCTAAAAATTGGGACAGGTGGCTCAACCCTCTGTTGTTTGCGGTGCGGGAGGTCCCACAAGGTCCCTCCAGTGGATTTTCCCCGTTTGAATTGCTGTATGGGCACAAGCCCTGTGGTGTCTTAGTCATCATTTAAGAAAATTGGGAGGAGGGGTCTTCTCAAAGTAAAAATGAAATTCAGTATGTTCTTGATCTGAGAGCAAAACTCCATGCACTGAGTCACATAACCCAGGAGAATTTACTACAGGCCAAAGAACGTCAAGCTTGCCTGTACAACGGCTAAGGAAATTTGCACCAGGAGATAAAGTCCTCATTTTACTGCCCACCTCAAGCTCAAAATTACTCGCCAAGTGGCAAGGGCCTTTTGAGGTCACACAGTGAATTGGGGAGGTCGACTATGAGGTCAAACAGCCAAATAGGGGTGACGCGTCAAATTTACCACCTCAATCTCCTGAAACCGTGGAGAGAAGAGGTTCCTGTGTCTTTGGCAACGGTAGTTCCAGAGAGGGCTGAACTGGGACCGGAGGGAATTCCAAAAAGTGTGGCCCAATTCATCCCAGTCCCCTGTGGAGATCACCTCTCACCGTCCTAGAGAGAACAGGTAACGAGGTTGCAGAAGGAATTCTGTGTTCTCACCCCTCCCTGGTCACACGCACCTCAGAGAACACCACATTGAGACTCCCCTAAGGGTGGTGGTGCGCAGCTGCCCTTATCGGCTCCCCGAGCACACGAAAAATGTGGTTCTGGATGAACTTCAGGCTATGCTTGAGATGGGCGTAATTGAGGAGTCACACAGCGATCTTGGTTCCCAAGATCGACTGGTAGGTCTGGTTCTGTTTGGACTATAGAAAAGTCAATGCGGCGTCTAAATTTGACGCATATCCGATGCCCCACATTGATTTAACTACTCGATCGGTTAGGCACGGCTCGCTTTTATTCGACACTGGATTTGACAGATAGTGGCAGATCCCCTTAACTCAATTATCCCATGATAAAACGGGCTTTTCCACTCTGGTTTACACCAATTTGTCACCCTTCCTTTCAGGTTGTTTAGGGTCCCTGCGACGTTTCAGCGTCTCATAGACCGAATTCTCTGTCCTCACAATGCATGTAATTGAATGTCCTTTTTGTACATGGTTACGACCATGTATCAATTTTGCAAAATAAGGAAATTAACACTTGGGCATACATGGCTTGAATCCATCTGGACCATACGAATTAACTTGTGTATGAATACAACCTGCTGTTCTCCAAATCTGGCATTCTTCTGATCTAGCTCTTGTCGGTAGAAATATGTCAGCAAGAGGTGTCACAAGATTAGTATTGTTTGTGTTAGTGCTCAGCATGAGTTTGGAAGGCCCTTGGGACGTGGCTTGCTTGGCCGCTGCATTTCCTGTGGAGATAGGATCTGAATCGTTAGTGTGAGCATCACACTTATGAATGGCATGTTCTTTAGGTAATATGGCTTCTAAGATTGAAGCTATCAATGTATGATGGGTAATTGGTTTTCCTGTAGAAGTAAGGAACCCCTTGCTTCCACAGTGTGCCAAAATCATGTGCTACCCCAAAGGCATACGGGCACCTACTGTCAGTGTATATCGTGGCTGTCTTCCCTCATGCTAATTTGCATGCTTGAGTGAGGGCAACCAACTCCACAGCTTGAGCTGAGTAGTTGCCCGGAAGTGAACCAGAAAGCAGGGTTTCATGATGTGTAACAGCAGCATACTCTACCTTATTAAGGCCTGTAGCCATATCCCTTGAGGCTGAGCTGTGTACAAATAAGGTCAGGGTTGTGAAGAGGAGTCTCTTGTACGTCAGGACAAGGAGAACAGACCTGATTAAACATTGCTATGAAACAGTGGGTTTCCCCATCTCCTTCAACAGGAAGCAGAGTAGCTGGGTTCAAAATGGTACAGTGTTTCACTGTGACGGGCATTTCCAGCAGGACAGCGTTATATCTCAACCACCTAGCAGCAGATAGGTGAGATGTCTTCTGTTCAAGCAAGAGCATAGAGACAGCATGTGGGACCAAGAGTGTTAGTTCAGAATAACCCACAATATCGCATGATGGCTACAACAGCCTTTTCAGCAGTTGCGACTGTTTGTAGACAAACTGGCAGCCCTGCGCTGCAAAAATTTGAAAACTGAATTTGAGGAGAAAATTACTTAATGCGAGTGAAATTATCTTGCTGCATGGACAGATATTTTTACTTGATAAGACCTCTTCGAATAAGTTGGTTGCAATCTAGAAGTAGGTTTAATAATCTCAGAATTGATGTCTTGTATTCTTCTAATAGGACATGCTAGATCGTTTCAACTATTCAAGATATTTTCACTTGCTTAAGATATCATTTTTTGCAGTCTGCTGCTACCAGATCTAGTTTAGTGGAGTAATAGGCTACCGGTTGTAACTTGCCTCCATGTTCTTGTTAGAGAACGGATGTCATACAGCCCTTTTTCTCATCTACTGTCTGAATGAATGGACAAGACAGATCAGGAATGCCCAAGGTAGCTGTGGTTTGGAGTGCCAGTTTGAGATTGACAAAGGCTTCTTCAGCTTGGTCTGTCTACGTGACAGCATTGTGTGCCTGCAATCCATTCCCATGAATCAGACTGCTGAGGGGAGACTCAAGAACAGCATAATTAGGTATGAAAGTTCTGCAATATGAACACATGCCTAAGAATGACATCATCTGTTTTATTTGTGACAGGTTTTGGCATGTTCTGGATCACGGCTTCTCCCAGCGCCTTACTTTGCACAGAGATATCATGACCCAAGAACTTAACCTCGGTTTGAACAAATTGCAGTTTGTGCAGACTAGCCTTAGCATTTCATTGTAAATAGTGGGTGACTCACAGTAGCCTTGACACAAATGTGTGAATGTGTATGACTTGCTCTCAAAGTGAAATGCAAACCAGAATTGAGTATCTGGATGCACAGGAATGCTGAAGAATGTATTTGCCAGGTCTACCACAGAGAAGTGTGTGCTTCCTGGTCATATTTGTTACATAGTAGTGCATGGATTTGGTACATTAGGGGCTCTAGGCTGGACTGCAGCATTTACTGCTTGAAAGTCTTGTACAAAATGCCACACTGCAAAACATACAGTGGGGCAAAAAAGTATTTAGTCAGCCACCAATTGTGCAAGTTCTCCCACTTAAAAAGATGAGAGGCCTGTCATTTTCATCATAGGTACACTTCAACTATGAGAGACAGAATGAGGGGAAAGAATCGAGGAAATCACATTGTAGGATTTTTTAATGAATTAATTGGTAAGTTCCTCTGTAAAATAAGTATTTGGTCACCTACAAACAAGCAAGATTTCTGGCTCTCACAGACCTGTAACTTCTTCTTTAAGAGGCTCCTCTGTCCTCCACTCGTTACCTGTATTAATAGCACCTGTTTGAACTCGTTATCAGTATAAAAGACACCTGTCCACAACCTCAAACAGTCACACTCCAAACTCCACTATGGCCAAGACCAAAGAGCTGTCAAAGGACACCAGAAACAAAATTGTAGACCTGCACCAGGCTGGGAAGACTGAATCTGCAATAGGTAAGCAGCTTGGTGTGAAGAAAATCAACTGTGGGAGCAATTATTAGAAAATGGAAGACATACAAGACCACTGATAATCTCCCTCGATCTGGGGCTCCACGCAAGATCTCACCCCGTGGGGTCAAAATGATCACAAGAACGGTGAGCAAAAATCCCAGAACCACACAGGGGGACCTAGTGAATGACCTGGAGAGAGCTGGGACCAAAGTAACAAAGGCTACCATCAGTAACACACTACGCCGCCAGGGACTCAAATCCTGCAGTGCCAGACGTGTCCCCCTGCTTAAGCCAGTACATGTCCAGGCCCGTCTGAAGTTTGCTAGAGAGCATTTGGATGATCCAGGAGAGGATTGGGAGAATGTCATATGGTCAGATGAAACCAAAATAGAACTTTTTGGTAAAAACTCAACATGTCATGTTTGGAGGAGAAAGAATGCTGAGTTGCATCCAAAGAACACCATACCTACTGTGAAGCATGGGGGTGGAAACATCATGCTTTGGGGCTGTTTTTCTGCAAAGGGACCAGGACGACTGATCTGTGTAAAGAAAGAATGAATGGAGCCATGTATCATGAGATTTTGAGTGAAAACCTCCTTCCATCAGCAAGGGCATTGAAGATGAAACGTGGCTGGGTCTTTCAGCATGACAATGATCCCAAACACACCGCCCGGGCAATGAAGGAGTGGCTTCGTAAGAAGCATTTCAAGGTCTTGGAGTGGCATAGCCAGTCTCCAGATCTCAACCCCATAGAAAATCTTTGGAGGGAGTTGAAAGTCCGTGTTGCCCAGTGACAGCCCCAAAACATCACTGCTCTAGAGGAGATCTGCATGGAGGAATGGGCCAAAATACCAGCAACAGTGTATGAAAACCTTGTGAAGACTTACAGAAAATGTTTGACCTCTGTCATTGCCAACAAAGGGTATATAACAAAGTATTGAGATGAACTTTTGTTATTGACCAAATACTTATTTTCCACCATAATTTGCAAATAAATTCTTTAAAAATCATGCAATGTGATTTTCTGGATTTTTTTTTTTTTTCATTTTGTCTCTCATAGTTGAGGTATACCTATGATGAAAATTACAGGCCTCTCTCATCTTTTTAAGTGGGACAACTTGCACAATTGGTGACTGACTAAATACTTTTTTGCCCCACTGTAGCCATCCTAATATAAGGAAAAACATAATAAATTTGAGAACATTTAGACTATAATCAAGTGAAATAATCTGCCAGTGCAGTAATATAATTATACTTGGTAAGACATCTTGGAATAAGTTGGTTGCAATCTAGACCTAGGTTTAATAATCTCAAAATTGGTGTCTTGTTTTCTTCTAATAAGAAATGCTAGATCGTTTCAACTATTTTCAAGATATTTTCACTTGCTAAGATATTTTTTGGTTCAGGTTCATCTTGCTTAACCCCCCCCCCCCCCCCCCCCCCTTTTTTTAAACTGGGAAAATCTGAGTGCATACTGCTGAGTGCGTGCATGGAACAATTACCCCAGCTTTCAAGTTTCAAAGTGTTTATTGTCATATGCACAGCAAGGAACATGTCCTCTTGCACAGTGAAATTCTTAGCTTGCCGTCCACCATGAATGCCAAATTGCAACAATAAATAGGTGGAAGAAATAATACAAAGTAAAGGCAACATGGTACAAAATAAAGGTCATGTAGTGCAAAATAGGCAGTATACAGTGCCTTGCAAAAGTATTCATACCCCTTGAACTTATTCACATTTTTCCACCTTACAACCACAAACTTAAAAGTATTTTATTGAGATTTTATGTGATAGACCAATACAGAGTAGCACATAATTGTGAAGTGAAACAAAAATGATAAATGGTCTTCAAAATTTTAAACAAATAAAAATCTGAAAAATGTGGTGTGCATTAGTATTCAGCCCCCTATACTCTGATACCTCTAAATACAATCCAGTGCAATCAATTGCCTTCAGAAGTCATCTAATTAGTTAAGAGTCCTACTGTGTGTAATTTACTCTCAGCATAAAAACACTTGTTCTGTGAAGGCCTCAGTGGTTTGTTAGAGAACACTGAAGAACAAACAACATCATGAAGACCAAAGAACTCACCAGACAGGTCAGGGATAAAGTTCTGGAGAAGTTTAAAGCAGGGTTAGGTTATAAAAAAAAATATCCCAAGCTCTGAACATCTCAAGAAGCACTGTTCAATCCATCATTCAAAAATGGAAAAAGTATGGCACAACTGCAAACCTACCAAGACCATGGCAGTCCACCTAAACTGACAGAGCGAGCAAGGAGAGCACTGGTCAGAGAAGCAGCCAAGAGGCCCATGATCACGCTGGAGGAGCTGCAGAAATCCACAGCTCAGGTGGGAGAATCTGTGCACAGGACAACTATAAGTCGTACACTCCACAAATCTGGTCTTTTTGGAAGAGTGGCAAGAAGAAAGCCATTGTTAAAAGACGGGCATAAGAAGTGCAGTTTGCCAGAAGCCATGTAGGGGACACAGCAAACATGTGGAAGAAGGTGCTTTGGTCAGATGAGACCAAAGTTGAACTTTTTGGCCTAAACGCAAAGCGCTGTGTGTGGCGGAAAATTAACAGTGCTCATCACCCTGCACACACCATCCCCACTGTGAAACATGGTGGCAGCATCATGCTATGGGCATGCTTTTCTTCAGCAGGGACAGGGAAGCTGGTCAGAGTTGATGGGAAGATGGATGGAGCTAAATACAGGGCAATCCTGGAAGAAAACCTGTTGGAGGCTGCAAAAGACTTGAGGCTGGGAAGGAGATTCACCTTCCAGCAAGACAATGACCCTAAACATACAGCCAGAGCTACAATGGAATGGTTTAGATCAAAGAATATTCATGTGTTAGAATGGCCCAGTCAAAGTCCAGACCTAAATCCCATTGAGCATCTGTGGCAAGACTTGAAAATTGCTGTTCACAGACGCTCTCCATCCAATCTGGCTGAGCTTGAGCTATTTTGCAAAGAAGAATGGGCAAAAATTTCAGTGTCTAGATGTGCAAAGCTGGTAGAGACATACCACAAAAGACTTGCAGCTGTAATTGCAGCAAAAGGTGGCTCAACAAAGTATTGACGCAGGGGGGCTGAATACTAATGCACATCACATTTTTCAGATTTTTATTTGTTTAAAATTTTGAAAACCATTTATTATTTTTCATTTCACTTCACAATTATGTGCTACTCTGTGTTGGTCTATCACATAAAATCTCAATAAAATACTTTTAAGTTCGTGGTTGTAAGGTGGAAAATGTGAAAAAGTTCAAGGGGTATGAATACTTCTGCAAGGCACTGTAATGATACAAAAATAAGGTAATGATAGAATGTAGCAATGAAAAAAGGGCAGTAGTGTGCAAACATGTGCAAACAAATGTAAACAGTCAAGGACGATTTACAGGGAGGTAGTCCATGGTTATAGACTCCGGTCAGCTGTTCAGGAGTCTGATGGCGGTGGGAGAGAAAAAGTTCTTTTGTCTGATAGTCCTGCATTTCACACTTCTGTACCTCCGGCCTGAGAGTAGAAGTGTGAACAGTCCATGCTGGGGGTGGGTGGGGTCTTTGAGGATGGAGGCAGCTCTCCTGTGGACTCTGCGGTGGTAGATGCTCTGCAGAGAGGGCAGTGGAGTTCTGGTGGTCCAGTTCTGGTGAACTGCACAAAACTGGAAGTGTGAATTATGTTCCTTGGGTCATGAGAGCTTTAAATCCTGGTTAATATTTTAAAATATTCATTTTTAGGACTTTAGGGCTGCTTATGAGCAGTCTTCACCACTCTCTGCAGGTGTTTGCGGTCCGTAGCCGTCATGCTGCCATACCGCACAGTGGTGCAGTTGGTCAGGATGCTCTCAATCATGCAGCTGTAGAAGTTTGCTGAGGATCTTGGGTGACATACCAAACTTCCTCAGCCTCCTCAGAAAGTACAGCCAATGTTGAGCCTTCCTAACCAGCTGTGTGGTGTTAGGTGTCCACGGGAGGTCCTCACTGATGTGAACACCCAGGTATTTGAAGCTGCTCACCCTCTCCACCTCAAGCTCCTGGATGAATGGTGGCTGATGAGGTCTCCTCTTCTTCCTCATGTCCACTATCATCTCCATCTTGTCCGTGTTGAGGGTGAGGTGGTTGTCCTCGCACCATGACACCAGGCTGGCCACCTCCCTCCTGTAGGCCATTTCGTCTCCACCAGTAATGCGTGCCAGTGATGCGTCCCATCACTGCGGTGTCGTCCGTGAACTTCAGGAGGATAATGTCCTTGTGGGAGGTGACACAGTCATGGGTGAACAGGGTGTAGAGGATGGGGCTGATGATGCATCCCTGTGGGGTGCCAGTGTTTGTGATTAATGCTGGCTGAAGTCCTATTACCAATCCTGACAGTCTGGGGCCTGCCAGTCACAGGGGATGGGGTGAAAACCAAGTGTGGACAATTTGTGGGTGAGTTTGTGGGGGATGACCATGTTGAAGGCAGAGCTGTAGTCAACAGAGAGTGTTCTGATGTACAGTAGCAGTCTTTATTTTCCAGGTGGGAGATGGTATAATGGAGGGCAGCAGCGATGGCGTCTGAGGTGGATCTATTGGGCCTGTAGGCATACTCCAGGGGGTCCAGTATACTGCTCTGAATGTGGGCCAGTACCACTCTCTGAAAGCACTTTGAGATGATTGGAGTGAGTGCTATCAGCCTGTGATCATTCAGGCAGGTGGGTGGGCTCTTCTTGGGAAGAGGGACGATGGTTGTGGTCTTGAAGCAGGAAGGAATGGTGCTCTGGCTGAGGTGGGGGAGGTGGGTGTGTGCCTCTTCTCTGTGCTGTAGCTGGAGGTCTCAAAGCGGATGTAGAAAGTGTTGAGGTCATCTGGCAGGCTGTCTATGGAGCTGATGGTGCCGGTGGTGGTCCTGTAGCCTGTGCAGGCCTTGCCACATCCACCTGGGGTCAGCAGTAGAATAGAAGCTGTCCAGCTTCTCTCTGTACTGCCTCTTGGCTGTTGTAATGGCTTTCCTCAATCCATACTTTGCTGTTTTGTACTCCATTTCATTGCCTGATCTAAATGCAAGAGACCGAGCACGCAGCATGCGTCGTACCTGACTGTTTACTCAGGGCTTTTGGTTGGGGAACTTCCTGATCTGTATGGTGGGCACAATGTTGCGCAAACATGCTGATGTACCCAGTCACACACTCTGCATAGTCCAGTATACTGACAGAGGAGTCTTCCAAAGTGGCTGCAGCTTTAAATACATCCCAGTCTGTCTAAGCAAAACAGTCCTGAAGGGTGCTCTCAGTCTTTGGGCTCCAGAGTTTTACGTGTTTGGTGACAGGGTTTGTTTGTTTTAGTCTTTGTCTGTAGGCCGGGTACAGGAACTAGGAGACGTGGTCCGAGTGTCCGAAGTGGGGGTGGGGTTGCAGCCCTGTATGCATCGTGTATGTTACTGTAAACATGGTCCAGTGTGTTCTTATCATGGGTGGTGATGTCCACATGTTGATAATATTTAGGGGTAATTCTGCCCCAAATCACCAGATTTAGAAAAATGTACGCCACTGACCATCTCAGATTTGCTTCATACTTTCTGGAAATATTGTCAGTATGCCCAATAAATAGTGTACAAAATTTTAGGCTTGTACCTTCATTAGTTTGAGATATAGGGGCTTAAAAAAGGTGCGTGGCCCCAATTTCACTGTTGAAATGCGTGCTACAGAAAACGGACCTAACTTCCATAAGTCACTTTTAAACTATTCATGCAAGATGCATGAAATTTTCAAGGATTGTTCTTCAATGCTAGACACCTTTTTAAATACTAAAATAGAAAGTTCACAGTTCAATATTTGCCAAGTGTTGGCTTGCTGAAAATCATAGTGCTTTGACGCCCCATATCTCCATATTAAAGCACACCAGATCTTTCAAATTTTCTTATTTCCCATGTTATAGTACTCTTTAGGCAACTAGGTATGTGTTCAAAAGAAATCAAACTTTCTGATTTATTAGGCTTTAAAAAAAAAAACATTTTGCGCCTATAATTCAAATGCATATTACAAATGTATGACAAGGTCTACCATAAAAAAAATTATACCACTGGAAAGAGCTTGTTTTGATAAGCAAATGCACAAAATATGAAGTTGGTACCCTAAACCAAACTATAAATATTAAGGTATCAAATACGGCATGTTTTACGGTAGACGGAAATGCTGTTTTAAGGCATATTACAATACAATTACAAACCTACAGTGTAGGAAAAATAACCTTAAAAATACTTTATTTGAAGAGCTTAAACAGTGTATTAATTTGCTTTTCCACATCAGATGGCAGTTTATACTGCCTGCCAGTCGATGTAAGCATGGATTAAAGTTTTCCGTCACTACGACAGATTTCCGTCAACTGGGAGCGCTAAAGATCAATAATGAGTGATGCACAGCCGAGGAAAAAAGGGGGATAGGCCCATAGGTCTGACACCGATGTGATTTAGAACTTCAAGCTGCTGTGATTGCCTGTTGTTGAACCCTTTCTTGTGCTATGTTTGAGTATATGTAAAGGAATACGTTGTTGCGCAAGATAGGCATAAATAAATAAATATAGCCTACGCTACTGTCTAGTCCCGGGGAGACTTGGCGTAGGCAGCGAGCCACGGTGCTCGGCTTGAGTTTCATTTCTGTCGGCAGTTCCAGCCCGACTTTGGACGCTTGTAACTCGGCCAGGGGAGGTCCCAGCCTCTCCAAACTTGGCAGCCAGCGACCTCTGCCCTCTCCCCAACGAACCAGCGCTGCCAGGGCGGGCCAGCCCCGCACCTCGGGACATGATTCACCCCGAGGCGAGCCGCGGCGCTCCACATCAGTTTCCTTTTAACGGCGGCTCCACTGATGAAACAATTTGGCTGTCCTACTACTAGGCAACTACTTGCCTACGACTAATACTAGGCCTATTGTTGTTGTAGTAGTAGTAGTAGTAGTAGTAATAATAATGATATTTGCCTATTGAAAGGTGATCAGGTGAAAAATCTAAACAGCCCTGTTGAAGCCGCAGCAAGATCTATGCTATTAAGCCTTTTGTAGGTTAAACAGGCTTCGGCAGACAACGTTATGGAAAGGCTGTGTTTTTTCTTTGGTTTGATTAGCCTACGATTTAATCTTTAAACATTATGGTTTCAGCAGTTCGCTTAAACATTGGAGGCTGCAGAGTCGGGCTGCAAGATTTCCCGACACTTGTTTAAGATGCCAAACTTCATAGTAAGGAGAAAATAATTCCACAGTATTTAGTGCCTCGTCAGTCTCAAATTAATAGTGAAGGACCAACGCGAATTAAGTCCCAAAAAAACATCTCGTAGGCCTATATTTTACATTTTCAAAAAAGTCCAGAATTGGAAGTCGGTCAGTGGAGTGTAATGAAGTGTCTCATTCACTAAGCACAAAAGGTCAGAAAACAGTGGAGAAAACAGCTATTGCTTAAATAGGCTACTAATGTTTTACATTAGTAATTTAATGTATATGACAAATTCATTGATTAAATAGATAAAGAAGCCAATACTCCGAAGCTCAAAATTCAGGAAAGTGGCTCCGGTGTCGCAAGTGCACAAGAACAGTTATTTGAAAGTTAACCTAATGAATTTGTGCGTGCGCGTGCGATTTCATGAAGAACCGGGACAATTGGCATTCGGTGAAAGATTCACACCTATGACTCATTATATTCACGCGCGCCCTCTCGCCCCCTGTTGCTTCGTTTTCCCGATTTTTCCCGATTTCCCGAGTGTCTGAAGATGGAGTTTTCAGAAATCTCCACTCTGCCCAGAGTTTGCAAAAGTAGCTGTTTTCAGTGACTGAAACCTCCGTATAGGTGTGAATGAGAGGTGCAACCGAATAAATAAATATGCATCTTTTTTATCCGGCTACATGTAGGCTATCACTGCGCAAAGCCTCTAATGTTGAAATGGTAGTAATATTTGTTAAAATAATAGTAGGCTAATTTCCACATTAATTGGTAAAATGGCCCAAGGGATGTGATGGGGGGGATGGCCGTTTTATAAGGGGGATGATTTGAGATTTTTATTTCAGAAGGGGGATGCCATCCCCCCACATCCCCCCCCCTCAACTCGAGTACTGCGTTTCACCTGACATAGGCCCTTCCATTTCCATCACTAGAGCACGTCAAATTACTTTCGGTTTTGCAAGCATGGACGTGCTTCTTTTAAATGAAGGCACAGATGTGTCAGACATCGACAAAACGGTAAAGAATAAGTGGAGATGGGCTTGGCGAAATGAAATGGGTGATAATGGCAAGCTCCTGCTGCTGTGCCAAGGAAAAAGAAACAAAAACAGGCATTAGGTGTTGCCAAACTAGATGCCTTTGGCTTCACTGTGAAGAAGCAGAAAAATGAACTTTCACTTTACTTTTCTTGTTTCCTGGCTTTATTTCAATAGCTTTTCCTATTTTTCTTTCTGTTCCACTCTTCTGAAAGCATGGTTCAAGTTCGACTGCACTTGCACTTTTCTCTGAACCACTGTTGTGCATTACTAAAGTATTGTTGAAATAAATTTGCACTTTGCGCTGAAAACTTGATGTTTCATCATGAATAGCCAGTAATGACAATGGTAAAGTCTTGCCTTAGCTTTAGTCATTTGTTAAAAGTATGTTAATGGTATGTAAATAAGTAGGGGCCTAGGGGATAATGGACAACATGGCATTTAAAATTTGACGCATCGCTGACATGGTAGGGGCCAATGACATGGAGCTTTTTTTTTTCAGTCAGATGATTTTTATTTTTTTTGCTTTAATCCATGTGTAAGTGGGGCATCAATGATTTTCATGACATGCACCAGAGGGACCCAACAGTTATCCTCTCTCCTGGGCCAGCTGTAAGTCTGAGAGGGACCATGAGGATGCATAAATGTTACTTGTACATCTTGTTCCTCCTCTGATAATGCACGAATGTTGCCTATCCACCATTGTCTGTCAAACAAACATACAACATATTTACCAGGAATTGTATCTGCCAGAGAGAGACTGCTGATTTAACAAGGGTTTTATGCATTACTTGTGGCCGATTCCCACTCATATCTACAATGCAGCTAGGACCATCTGACACCCTGCTGACCTGCAGCTGGTTGGACATGATTGGAACGAATGAGTGGTTGTCTCCTGTTCCAGGAATAGTAGCTGACCTTGTAAATCTGGTCTCCAATGCTTTTCCACTCTCCATAACTTCCCCTATACCAACCCAGATGAAATGGATGTTCTTTGTTTTTCTGCCCACAAAAACAGATCAGATGGGGTTAGTATGTGATCACTCATGACTGCCTGTAAGCTCGCTTGAGATGCTGACTGCTTTACAGTGCCTCCAATACCATCACAGGGTGATTTACCATGAGACGTGGCAAAGAAATGCCATTCTGCCAAAAGTCCAAAATCCTCTGCATGCTTTATTAGATTTGTGAAATTTTTATAGTTTTTGTATTGGGCTGCTGATCTGTCACTGAAGTAAATGACTTTTTTCAGCTGGGGACGTAAATGGCATACATATGGTAAAACCTTTTTTAAGAATGCAGGCAGTCACTTATTATGCAGATAGAGATGCATTTCGTTACTTTTGTACCATCTTCATTCTTTGCTCTAATGTACACTGCAAATGAATGAAGAGTGCATTGGCTATTGTCCCAGTGGTATCCCTGGGCAGAATCCTGTACACAGAATGAATAGGTTTCGACAAAATCCAAAAGCATAATGCATTCATCCGCTGACAGATTTTCCTTCAAATTCTTCAAATATCCACTCTGGTGTTTGGCAATGAAATGATGTTTTGCTAGTTTGTCTGCTAGCCTGTAACCACTATCAGCCGGTGTCTTGGAACTGCTGCGGGAATTCAAATGGAAGACCGACTTTGCTGTAAGCCAGCACACGGAACCGCTGGTGATGCTCTTCTGGGCCATGTCCAGTTCGTTGCAGTATAGCCCGCTTCAAGTCCGGATACTCCAGCATGCTGGTGATGGGGAGCTGCTGAGCCATGAGCTGTGCTTCCCCTGACAGGAGCGGCAATAGGCGAGCTGCCCACTGCGAGGTTGGTCACAAGCTCACCTCTGCAATGCACTTGAACAGCTCAAGAAAGGCTTCTGTGTTTTCCTGCAGCCCCATTTTAACCAGCTGCAGAGGAACACCGGCTGCAGGAGCGACCGCTGGAGTACCCACTGACAGGCTCAAGGTGTGCATCTCCTGCTGGGCCTTTGCTTGGGCTTCAAGCAGGGCCTGGATAGGATGAACAACTCTTGGTGCGTGTTGGCCTTTGAGGTCAGCTGTGAGGGTCTGGAAGAACTCTGACTGGTGTGGACTCCATGGCGGTGTTTGTTCCTCAAAGTCCCAGGTTTTGTGTCAAGTGTCACAACTTTGAGGGTTAGGCAATGAGGAACCAGAGCCAGATGATGCAATTCAAGGTGTACTCTTTTTATATAATTTTTTTTAAACTACACTTTTCAATGACTATTAAACTACTGTGTAGACACGTGTGCAATGGGGTGTCATAGCTCTCTCTCCCTCTCTCTCGTCCCTGGCTGTCTGAAAAACACACACACACACACACGCGCGCGCGCACACACACACACACACACACACACACACACACACACAGCTTAATAGACACAGTAATTAGACACGGGCGCACCTTGTCACACGTTACCTACTGGTTCAGTCTAGCTCCTTGCCATTCGCAGTTGATGCTCGACCATACCCTTGTGGCAACACGCTCTCAATCATTTGTCATTTTTCTATATGTTTATCAAATAATGTAATTAGAGGTGTTGTATTTGCCTTTCTAGTTTTTGATGTAGCAGATAAATGGCTTTCAGTTGTCAAATGACTGAGTACAGAACAATATGTCTGGACTACTACATGCATTCAGCATTCCCTAGGAACCTTCCAGGGTAATCATTGTAGCATCACTGTAGCAGGGTTTATGGTTTTGTATAATTGCTGGTGTTCTGCTTTGCCGGTGCTGTTGAGATTCACTTTAAAGATGCACTTAACTGCTAAGTTCATACCCACCAGAGATGAGTGACTTTTTGAATTTTTTTTTTTTTTTTTAACAGCTCTGTACGCCATCATTCTCTTCTGCGTCTTCTTCTGGATCCCCTTTGTTTATTTCTACTATGAAGAGAAAGATGAAAACATCAGCAAGTGTTCGGTAAGATTACTGCCTCAACTAACAGGATCTGTGTTCTCCTGGACTAAACAGTCTGTCCTTGTACAACAGTGAAGATGTTATTAATCATATAGATATTAAAATTAATAATTTATGACTTAAAAATATAAAAAAGCATGATCTTGCATGATCATTCCTGAGTTGAAACAAAAATGTTTTACTACTGTATTTTATTTAAAATGTCCGCACGCATTTCTCAAAACAAAAGTGAGAGAACACCGAAAACCAGAAAATTAATTTCTGATTTATCATGCAAATGAGAGGGCAAAATAAACCAGAAATAATTAACAGACAAATGAGCTATTTACTTTCAAATGCAAAGCCAGTTTAAAAGCTGGTTATATTTTAGTTTTGCTTTCATGCCGTTTCTAAAGCACACGGGCGATTTTTCTGTTGCTCAGTTGCGCAACTTTTTAACGCAAGTGAAAAATTGCTTTGTGTGCGGATATTGTTGCTTGCGACAGATCACAGGTATCAAACATGCTTGATATTCTGCAACAAAAAAATCACCAGTCACTGACTTGTTGCAGAGATATTGCCACGTGTGCGTGTCTTTGCGATAAAGCAATCACCTCCAAAGGCTAAGCCAATCCCCGCCCGTGAAGTCATGTGATTTCCACGTGCCTTGCATCCCCCTCCCCAAATCGCCCGCAGCATGGTAGAGCACAGACAGAAAACACTACCTCAGGTAGCCTTTGAGAGAGGCTACCTGAGGTAGTGTTTGAGGTCAACCAATCAGAACATGTGCCGTAAATAACTCTGCATAGTATGCCACACCATGGGAAAATCGAGCATTTGTCCTTCATCTGTCAAATTTGGACATCATTTGTCAAAGGTGGTAATTTTTTCACCTGCATTGTTCCTGGTTGTTCAGAAGCGGAACATCTTGCAAGAAATCACAACATAAAAATGCCAAATTAATTGACTTTGCCTCTAATATCTGAAATGACAAATGCCAACTATTGATGACAGGTTGTTATGCACTGCCAAAACGTTATAAGCGAACATATTTCTTCCTAAATCCATATTAAATATTACATTATCATTCAGTTATCAAAGTGTGTGTGTCCCCCGATGCTGCTGGGAGCAGTGTTATGAACTTCGATAAATCAAGGGTATATTTAAATACAAGAGACCTACAGTTATTTTGTATATCCAGTTTACTGTAACAAGGGCAACAGCGTTCTTTTTTTGGGGGGGGGTGGTTAAGAACTTGTAAGGTCTACCCAAATCAGTAGCTTATCTTGCTAAATATCTACAGTGGTGCTTGAAAGTTTATGAGCTCTTTAGAATTTTCTATATTTCTGCATAAGAATAGAATAGAAGCTTTGTCCCCTGGGGAAAATTCTCAATGAGTGAACATGTTTCTTCTTGCCTTGTCTTGTCTTTACCATAAAAACATAAACACTTTGCGCACAACACTTAACGCATAAAACCAATGTTATCACAGGGATTTATTGCACTTCACAGTATGTTTTTGGGCTACTGTTGCATTTCCAAAGCAGCAAATTAAGCAGAATGTTAAAACACTCAATAAAGGCAGTATGGAGCACTTGCATGTGACGTCACAGCCGATCCAGATTGTGACAGACGCCATCTTGTCGGTCAAACGCCATATTCCGCCTTCTACTTCTACTTCTGGTTCTACTTCTGCTTTTACTTCTACCTTTTCTTCTGGAAAACCCTACTATATACAATTCTACTACAACGGCTGCGGCTACAAGCTCTCCCTACCTGTGCACATTTTTTATTTTTTTTGTGTGTATTTTTGCGTGTTGTTCGTCTGTACTGGACTTCAATATCCACTACAACCGTATGGACTTACTGGACATTAGTTTCCAGCAGAAAATGACGGTTTGTAGCGATTTCAATCACATGCACAACATTTCTGGACGAGATAGCGAGACCAGCGGGGTCTCCGTGGATTGTTATCGGAGGCAAAGCGAAGGAGGCGGCGCCGGGAACGGAAGCAAAAGCGAGGCTGCAGGCAGAGCCGGCCTACTGACTAAGCTGAGAAAACAGCCACTCAAATCTCCACTGCTAAGCCTCTACCTCTCCAACGCCAGATCCATGTAAACAAGACGGACGATTTGGAATTACAGCTGGAATTACCTTATTCTATTCTATAATCGGCTGGTCAGTGCTATACTCAATACTTAAGTGACTTACCCATCCAATGAGGATTCTTGTTTACAAGATGCCACATCTGAGTCGCTGACAAATCCTGAATTTCTGTAAAGATAACTGTCCAGAGATTTATAAGCACGCAGTGCTTCACCACTGAACAGCGAGGGAAAGTTAATGAGGTAATTATACACATCTGGGTATTCCGCTGGCAGTTCAAAATCCGGTCGTGAAAACTCCGTCCGGTAAGCCATAAGGGTCACTAATCTGTAGATCGTTTATTTTAGACATATATCTAGTTATCTGTTCATTAGAAAAATGAGCCGTGTAGTCCGTCGGTTGAAATTGATCCATTCTGTACACGAGTGCAGCAGTATTCAGCGGTGTTTTTGACCGACAAGATGGCGGTTGTGTACTTTCCGGTCACGTGACTGCAAGATCTCTATAGAACATCTTGAGCATTGTACATTCAACATCGAATACAATCAACTTCTTAAAGGATATGGGACATGAAATATAAAAGCACGCTATATCAGTTTCTTTCCATTAAAAATATGAATTAATTGCATCAACAAATACAAAATCTATTAAATTCAGCAAAATCATTATATTCGTGATAATTATATGGCATTTCTGCTCGACTTCCGATATGCATTTTTTGCAACCGGAAGAGCCGCTGTCACGTGATCATACGTCACAAAAACTTTTGGGCACAGCACAAGCGGGTAGATGAATGGAGAAGTGGATGACAAGAAAATTGTTTTTATAGTCTTTAAAGTACATTGGACATCATACATTGAACATCATGGTGTATTGTGCTGCTTATGGTTGCAATAATTCCAATGAGAAATGCCCTGGAGCAAGTTTTTTTGCATTCCCCAAGGACCCGAAGCTGAGGAAAGTGTGGGCTCACCTGCGCATGCGCATTAGGCTTCGCGCATGCGCAGTAGGCTTGGTAGGACAACTTTACAGAACACCTGTTGGAAAAAAAACTTTGCACCTACTGTTTCCCACAAACTGTATTCGGACCATTTCACTCAGGATTCTTTCAACATTAATACTCAGGTACTGAGCGATATTAATTCATGAAACAGGAAGCATAAGGATAAGAAAAAAAAAACAGTTCAAATCGGGAAGCCGCGCACACCTGCGCCAGGCTGCACAAATGCGCGCAGCTTCCCGACCCAAATCGCCTCTCTCTCATCCTTACACTTCATGCATCATGCTCCATGAACCAACATCGCTATTTTTTATTTTTTTTAAATCGGATCTGCGCGATTCAGCCGTGAAAAAGGCGGCATCCGCTGAAAGGCGCGCTGTTTGCATCCTTGCACGGAGGCCAGGGGACAGGGCAGGAATATTTTTGTTGATATGAGTGATCCGGTGCGATTTCGCGACCCCCCTGTTGAAGACCTCTGCACTAAGCGACTGAAAGCCGAGGTAAGGATTAGTATTATAATTTTGGGTGTATCAATTATTGATTATCATAATTCTGACTCGTTTCGCCATTTTGAATGTTTTCATCTCGGACTCTGGAAGCCTTGTATCTCAATCAATCTCGAAAAATATCAGCAAAAAAAAACCTAGCTTGCAACGGACTTTAGCTAGATCTATGATAAACTTTCAGTGTATAATACAAAAATAATACTTCTTTCAACAGATCATTAGCCTTTGAGCAGAATTGTTTTTAACTTACCAGGAAGTGTTATCCAGCCGACCGCTTTCAGTTTCATGAGGGCTGAATGAACTCTCACTCTCAGAATCATCTGACCCGTCAGAGTAAAGACCAGATCTATGTTCATGTGAATTTCCAGCTATCGGTTCGAATTGATAGGGTCTAACTTCACATCTCTGTGAAACATCGGGAATATCACTGTCGATGGTGTCCATTTCGGTAACCTGTTTACATTAGATTCCCAAGCGCTGGCTCCTTGGAAAGTTTTTGTGACGTCACGGGTCACGTGACCACCTAGCTCATTAACGAATCCTTGTTTTATGCTGATGTATAGAAAAACTTGAATAATGTGATGATTTTCACATTTTTGACGCCCTGCAGTGATTTATATGGCATTTCTTATGTCCTTTATACATAATTATGCCCAGGTAAAAATCCATGTCCCATATCCTTTAAGAAAATAAAGCCTTTGTTGCCCTTTTTTCTGAATATATTCTGTCCACCGATCCCACTTCAGTTTGTTGTCCAAAACTACCCCCAGGTATTTATATTCAGTAACAGACTGTATAGGTTGTCCTCTGATGGTTGTCTGATGGGGTGTACTGACTCTCCTAAAGTCAGTTGTCCTCTCTTTTGCCTTTGACGTATTTAACAAGAGATGAGACTTATCACACCAATTTATAAATGTGTCTAGAACAGGGCCATGACCCAGCTCATCATTCTGGAGGAGGCTGACCAATGCTGTATCGTCGGCAAACTTAATTAAATGCCTTCCAGGGTGGTAACTCGTACAGTTGTTAGTATAAAGAATAAACAACAAAGGGGATAAGACACAGCCTTGCTGGGAGCCAACATTGGAGATGATTATATCAGAAAAAAAGGGACCCACCTTTACACGTTGGACTCTAAATATGACCTAAAATATCAGATGTTCACACAAGTCCTAAAAGTAGATAAAGAAAACCCAGTTAAACAAATGAGACAAAAATATTAGACTTAATTTATTTATTGAGAAATGATTTCAATATTGAGAATATTACGTATCTGTGAGTGGCAAAAGTATGTGAACCTTTGCTTTCAGTATCTGATGTGACTCCCTTGTGCAGCAATAACTGCAACTAAATGTTTCCGGTAACTGTTGATCAGTCCAATTTTAGCCCATTCCTCCGTACAGAACAGCTTTAGCTTTGGGATATTGGTGGGTTTCCTCACATGAACTGCTCGCTTCAGGTCCTTCCATAACATTTCGATTGGACTTAAGGTCAGGACTTTGACTTGGCCATTCCAAAACATTAACTTTATTCTTCTTTAACCATTCTTTGGTAGAACGACTTGTGTGCTTAGGGTCGTTGTCTTGCTGCATGACCCACCTTCAGTTCATGGACAGATGTCCTGACATTTTCCTTTAGAATTTGCTGGTATAATTCAGAATTCATTGTTCCATCAACGATGGCAAGCCGTCCTGGCCCAGATGCAGCAAAACGGGCCCAAACCATGATACTACCACCACCATGTTTCACAGATGGGTCATTTATTTATTGAGGAAATAAATGCTGGAATGCAGTGTTTTTTCCTTTCTCCAAACATAATGCTTCTCATTTAAACCAAAAAGTTCTAGTTTGCTCTCATGTTCCAAAACATTTTTCCAATAGCCTTCTGGCTTGTCCACGTGATCTTTAGCAAACTGCAGACAAGCAGCAATGTTCTTTTTGGAGAGCATTGGCCTTTCTCCTTGCAAGCCTGCCATGCACATCATTGTTGTTCAGTGTTCTCCTGATGGTGGACTCATGAACATTAACATTAGCCAATGTGAGAGAGGCCTTCAGTTGCTTAGAAGTTACCCTGGGGTCCTTTGTGAGCTCGCCAACTATTACGCAGCTTGCTCTTGGAGTGATCTTTGTTGGTCGACCATTTCTGGGGAGGGTAACAATGGTCTTGAATTTCCTTCATTTGTACACAATGTGTCTGTGGATTGGTGGAGTCCAAACTCTTTAGAGATGGTTTTATAACCTTTTCCAGCCTGATAAGCATCAACAGTGCTTTTTCTGAGGTCCTCAGAAATCTTCTTTGTTCGTGCCATGATGCACTTCCACAAACGTGTTGTGAAGATCAGGCTTTGATAGATCCCTGTTCTTTAAATAAAACAGGGTGCCCACTCACACCTGATTGTCATCCCATTGATTTGAAAACACCTGACTCTAATTTCACCTTCAAATTAACTGCTAATCCTAGAGGTTCACATACTTTTGCCACTCACAGGTATGTAATATTGGCTAATTTTCCTCAATATATACAAAATATTACCAAGTATAATTTTGTCTCATTTGTTTAACTGGGTTCTCTTTATCTACTTTTCGGACTTGTGTGAAAATCTGATGATGTTTTAGGTGACATTTATGCAGAAATAGAAAATTCTAAAGGGTTTACAAACTTTCAAGCACCACTGTATGTAGACAGTACATGATTATAAAATTGAATTAAGAAAAGCACATCAAACATTTTATTTGAATATCAACACATTTTCACATGAAATACTACCGACAACAGTTTTTGATATTGTTGACTCAATCCATAAATTATCTATGAAATTTCATCTCATCTCATCTTATTATCTCTAGCCGCTTTATCCTGTTCTACAGGGTCGCAGGCAAGCTGGAGCCTATCCCAGCTGACTACGGACGAAAGGCGGGGTACACCCTGGACAAGTCGCCAGGTCATCACAGGGCTGACACACAGACAACCATTCACACCTACGGTCAATTTAGAGCCACCAATTAACCTAACCTGCATGTCTTTGGACTGTGGGGGAAACTGGAGGAAACCCACCCGGACACGGGGAGAACATGCAAACTCTGCACAGAAAGGCCCTCGCCGGCCACGGGGCTCGAACCCGGACCTTCTTGCTGTGAGGCGACAGCGCTAACCACTACACCACCGTGCCGCCCATCCATGAAATTTATTTGTATTTTTATTTCCACTTTCACTTTTTTTTTTTTTTTAATTCAAACCTGAGATATTCTAAGTTTGGTTTTCCAATGGTGTGATGTAGTACACAGTTATTTATTGCACGTGCTCTGATTGGTTGACCTCAAACACTACCTCGGGTAGCCCTTCTCAAAGGCTACCAGAAGTAATGTTTTCTGTCTGTGATCTACCGTGCTGCCAAATCACCGATTGGTCAAAGATGACATGCACATGAGAGGGGAAACTTGTGTCCAAAAATTGGAATACGCTT
Organism: Neoarius graeffei; assembly: GCF_027579695.1. Classification (NCBI taxonomy): domain Eukaryota; kingdom Metazoa; phylum Chordata; class Actinopteri; order Siluriformes; family Ariidae; genus Neoarius; species Neoarius graeffei. The sequence goes on from NC_083571.1 coordinate 21,399,996, forward strand.
GCGACAGAAAATCACCCATGTGTGCTGGGTTTAAAGGTTTTTTTTTTTTCTTTTTCTTTTTTTTCTAAAGGCAGTGCACAGAACCCAGAAGTAGTATACTGTAGCATTGAGTGTCGAGTAAAACTCCTTTAAATAAACTGCCTGGCACCCTCCCCCCCAAAAAAAAAAATTGGATGGAAATGAGCAAATATTTAAGAGCCTTTGATTGAATAATTACTGTTGCAGTGATTTTAATACGTTTCAGCTGGCAACAATTCTTTTAACCCTAACTGATGCAGTGAGTAGCTTCTAATTTCTAAAGAAGCCATGTCAAGATGTATCCCGTGGTCATGGAAAAAAATGTTACTGTGTTTCAAAAAGGTCAAATTACTGGCCTGTGTCAAGCATACAAAACAACTAAGGAGATTGGTGAAATGCCTGGAATTGGGTTCAGAAGTGTCTTAATGCATTATTAAAACCTGGAGGGAGAGTGGTGAACTGTCAACTTTGGGCAAAATGTGGTTGGGGGAAAAAATCTTGGCTGACTATAATTGGAGAGCACTTAAAAGAACAGTCCACCATACTTCCATAATGAAATATGCTCTTTTCTGAATTGAGATGAGCTTATCTGTACCTCTCCGAGCTTTGCGCGACCTCCCAGTCAGTCAGACGTGCTGTTACTCCTGTTTACTCCTGTTAGCAATGTAGCTAGGCTCAGTATGGCCAATGGTATTTTTTGGGGCTGTAGTTAGATGCGACCAAACTCTTCCACATTTTTCCTGTTTACATAGGTTTATATGACCAGTGACATGAAACAAAGTTCAGTTAAAAAAATTGAAACGTGGCGATTTTCTATGCTATGGAAAGTCCGCACTATAATGACAGGCGTACTAACACCTTCTGCGCGCTTCGACAGCGCATTGATACCTTCACTCCTGAGTGACGGTATCAATGCGCTGTCGAAGCGCGCAGAAGGTGTTAGTACGCCTGTCATTATACAGGGAGTGCAGAATTATTAGGCAAGTTGTATTTTTGAGGATTAGTTTTATTATTGAAAAACAACTATGTTCTTGATGAACCCAAAAGACTCATAAATATCAAAGCTGAGTATTTTTGGAAGTTGGAGTAGGGCTTTCTTAGTTTTAGCTATCTTAGGAGGATATCTGTGTGTGCAGGTGACTATAACTGTGCATAATTATTAGGCAACTTAACAAAAAACAAACACACACTCATTTATTTTCACCAGGGAAACCAATATAACAACTCAACATTCACTAATATACATTGCTGGCATTCAAAAAAACAAAAAAAACAAATCAGTGACTAATATAGCCGCCTTTCTTTACAAGGACACTCAAAAGCCTGCCATCCATGGATTCGGTCAGTGTTTTGATCTGTTTGCGATCAACATTGCGTGCAGCAGCAACCACAGCCTCCCAGACACTGTTCAGAGATGTGTACTGTTTCCCCTCCTTGTAGATCTCACATTTGATGAGGGACCACAGGTTTTCTATGGGGTTCAGATCAGGTGAACAAGGAGGCCACGTCATTTAATCTTTCTTCCTTTAGACCCTTTCTGGCCAGCCATGCTGTGGAGTACTTGGATGCGTGTGATGGAGCATTGTCCTGCATGAAAATCATGTTTTTCTTGAAGGATGCTGACTTCCTGTACCACTGCTTGAAGGTGTCTTCCAAAAACTGACAATAGGACTGGGAGTTGAGCTTGACGCCATCCTCAACCCGAAAAGGTCCCACAAGCTCATTTTTGATGATACCAGCCCATACCAGTACCCCACCTCCACCTTGCTGGCGTCTGAGTCGGACTGGAGCTCTCTGCCCTTTGCTGATCCAGCCACGAGCCCATCCATCTGGCCCATCAAGACTCACTCTCATCTGTCCATAAGACCTTAGAAAAATCAGTCTTGTGATACTTCTTGGCCCAGTCTTGACGTTTCATCTTGTGTGTCTTGTTCAGTGGTGGTCGTTTTTCAGCCTTTGTTACCTTGGCCGTGTCCCTGAGTATTGCACACCTTGTGCTTTTTGACACTCCAGTGATGTTGCAGCTCTGAAATATGGCAAAACTGGTGGCGAGTGTCATCTTGGCAGCTTCACGCTTGACTTTCCTCAGTTCACGGGCAGTTAGTTTGCGCCTTTTTTTTTCAACGCGCTTCTTGCGACCCTGTTGACTATTTTGAATGAAGCGCTTGATTGTTCGATGGTCACGCTTCAAAAGCTGGGCAATTTTAAGAGTGCTCCATCCCTTTGCAATATCTGTCACTATTTTTGACTTTTCTGAGTCCGTCAAATCCCTCTTCTGACCCATTTTGCCAAAGGAAAGGAAGTTGCCTAATAATTTTGCACACCTGATATAGGGTGTTGATGTCATTAGACCACACCCCTTTTCATTACAGAGATGCACATCACCTGGTATGCTTAATTGGTAGGAGGCTTTCAAGCCTATGCAGCTTGGAGTAGGCCAACATGCATAGAGAGGGTAATGTGGTCAACATACTCATTTGCCTAATAATTCTGCACTCCCTGTAGTGCGGACTTTCCATAGCATAGAAAATTGCTACGTTTCAATTTGTGTAACTGAACTTGTTTCATGTCACTGGTCATATAAACCTATGTAAACAGGAAAAACGTGGAAGAGTTTGGTTGCATCTAACTACAGCCCCAAAAAATACCATTGGCCATGCTGAGCCTAGCTACATTGCTAACAGGAGTGACAGCGCGTCTGACTGACTGGGAGGTCGTGCAAAGCTCGGAGAGGTACGGATAAGCTCGTCTCAATTCAGAAAAGAACATATTTCATTATGGAAGTACGGTGGACTGTTCCTTTAAACGCTTGGTGAATTTGAATTGTCAAAAATCAACAGTACAAGTCATTTTAATAGTGAAATAGGGTTTAATAATGAAAGTAAGAGCATTTCCACACTACCAATGTGATGAGAACTCGGATGATTGAGACTAAACAGCTGTGTGGCCATAAGAAAACCACCTGTTAGTGAGACTGATTGGGAAGAAAAGGCTACAGTTTGCTAGGAAGCATAAAGATGGGATTCTGGATCAATGGAAAAAGGCCATTATGGTTTGATTAATCCAGATTTACCCTATACCAGAGTGATGGGCTTGTCAGGGTAAGAAGGGAAGTGTTTGAAGTGATGCACCCTTCATGCATAGTGGCCACTCTACAAGCCTCTGGAGGCAGTATCATCAACTAGTCTAGGCTGAGAAACATTGTGTCTCAGTAAAATATAGTCAGCGGACTACCTGAACGTACTGAATGACCAGGTTATCTCCCATCAATGGACTTTTTTTTTTTCCCCCCTTCCCTGATGGCATGGGCATAAAATTGGGCTCAAATTGTGAAAGAGCGGTTCAGTGATTCATTTTCACAGATGAATTGGCCACTATCAAGTCCTGTCTTTAACCTCATTGAACATCGTTGGGTTACAGTATACTGGAGAAGACTTAGATTAGATTAGATAGAACTTTATTGATCCCTTTGGAAAGGTTCCCTCAGGGAAATTAAAATTCCAGTAACATCATTATAGGATAAACAGAGAATAGAATAGAAAAAAGAGAGAACTTCTAGATAAATTAAGTATTTACATATGAGTGATTCCATGCTTATGGGTACTGAAATGGAGACATGAACTTATTTTTAAAAATTCACCTAAAACCATTTCTTTTTTTACCATCAGGTCACAAAACATGTAATCTTTAATGAATGATATGTTAAAAGATAACTTTAATTTTCTGAGATGTAATAAAAACATATTTATATGCCAAAGTCAAGCCTATGAGTTCCAAAATGATGTCTGTTACATTACTTCTGTTACGATTGTCCATCTCGCGTCTGTTACAAATTAATTACAATCTAGCTATATACCATGTTAATCTTATTGAAAGAATGTGTATGTTTATTCTACTACACATGTTTATTAATTATATTTGCTAAAACATCACCTTCCTATGTTTCAAAAAGTAATTCTACATTGTTAAAATTGAGAATATATATGTCCACAACACTTCTGTTACGTTCTGACTTTGGCATATAAATGTTTTTATTACATCTCAGAAAATTAAAGTTATCTTTTAACATATCATTCATTAAAGATTACATGTTTTGTGACCTGATGGTAAAAAAAAGAAATGGTTTTAGGTGAATTTTTAAAAATAAGTTCATGTCCCCATTTCAGTACCCATAAGCGTGGAATCACTCATATACAAATATATTAAGATATGAAAAAAGTCTAGCAGGAGAGGTATTGCACATTTACAGTTGTGCTTAAAAGTTTGTGAACCCTTTAGAATTTTCTATATTTCTGCATAAATATGACCTAAAACATCAGATTTTCACACAAGTCCTAAAAGTAGATAAAGAGAACCCAGTGAAACAAATGAGACAAAAATGTTATACTTGGTCATTTATTTATTGAGGAAAATGAGCCAATATTACATATCTGTGAGTGGCAAAAGTATGTGAACCTTTGCTTTCAGTATCTGGTGTGACCCCTTTGTGCAGCAATAACTGCAGCTAAATGTTTCCGGTAACTGTTGATCAGTCCTGCACACTGGCTTGGAGGAATTTTAGCCCATTCCTCCATACAGAACAGCTTCAACTCTGGGATGTTGGTGGGTTTCCTTACATGAACTGCTCGCTTCAGGTGCTTCCACAACATTTCGATTGGATCAAGGTCAGGACTTTGACTTGGCCATTCCAAAACATTAACTTTATTCTTCTTTAGCCATTCTTTGGTAGAACGACTTGTGCGCTTAGGGTTGTTGTCTTGACACATGACCCACCTTCTCTTGAGATTCAGTTCATGGACAGATGTCCTGACCTTTTCCTTTAGAATTTGCTGGTATAATTCAGAATTCATCGTTCCATCAATGATGGCAAGCCGTCCTGGCCCAGATGCAGCAAAATAGGCCCAAACCATGATCCTACCACCACCATGTTTCACAGATGGGATAAGATTCTTATGCTGGAATGCAGTGTTTTCCTTTCTCCAAACATAACACTTAACATAACATAACATTTAAACCAAAAAGTTCTATTTTGGTCTCATCCGTCCACAAAACATTTTTCCAATAGCCTTCTGGCTTGTTCATGTGATCTTTAGCAAACTACAGACGAGCAGCAATGTTCTTTTTGGAGAGCAGTGGTTTTCTCCTTGCAACTCTGCTATGCACACCATTATTGTTCAGTGTTCTCCTGATGGTGGACTCATGAATATTAACATTGGCTATTGTGAGAGAGGCCTTCAGTTGCTTAGAAGTTACCCTGGGGTCCTTTGTGACCTCGCCGACTATTACACGCCTTGCTCTTGGAGTGATCTTTGTTGGTCGACCACTCCTGGGGAGGGTAACAGTGGTCTTGAATTTCCCCCATTTGTACACAATCTGTCCAGGCAACATAAGACTGTCTTTACGGAGATATGTCCCAGGTTACACCAGCGGTTGTTCACGTAAATGATGAGTCCCCCACCTTTTGCCTTTCCCACATGCTTTAGTGTCTCTGTTGGCTCTCACAGCAGTGAATCCCCGCAGGCCCACGTTAGCATCCGGTACGAGGTGTATTAGCCATGTCTCCATAAAGATAAATAAACTGCTCTCCCGGCAAATCTGCTGGTTGTTTAGTGCGGATAGCTCGTCAACCTTGTTTGGCAGTGAGTTCACATTCCCCATGATAACTGAGGGAATGGATGGTTTGTTGCACTGCCAGTTGTCCACTAGCCTAGCCTTTAGCTTAGCCCCGGCTTTGCAGCCCCTGGGTCTCCTCCTCAGCTCCGCCGGGATGGGGTGCCGTATCCCGGCTCGTCCCATTGCTTTCAGGGCCAGCAGCTCCTCTCTTGAATAAGCGAGAAAACTGGCTCCTGGTTGCGTGTTAAAGTTAAAAATATCCATGTGATATGAGGAAAAAAACCACACCGTCTTTTGTAAGAGGAGCAGAAAAGTAAGAGTGGGGAAAAAGAGGTAAAAAAAAAACCCTACAGAGCTCCTGGAGAGGCAGCCGTCTCAGACAGCGCCAATATAATGTCGCTCAAACCACTTAAGAGTGGTTTGACTCTCCTGTCACCAATACAAGATCTTCGCAAAAAATTAATGCAACTCTGGATGGAATTAAATGTTATGTTGTATAAGGTTGTTGAAACAATGCTACAGCAAGCACACATCATAAAGCTAAAGGTAGTTCAACGAAATGTTAGTGTTTGCGTGACCTTTTTTTTGTTTGTTTGGGTTTTTTGTTTTGTTGTTTTGGCAGGGCGCAGGGTATTTTAACATCAACTAAAGTTCATTGCCAGACAACAAACAATAATCCTTCCAAAAATTCCTTCACAACACCATTCCTTTGTTACACATATCAGCACCCTTTACAACCATGATGAGCAAACGCATTTCCAACTTTGTTACATCAAACCCATCTGTTATGAACATCTATGCACCAATCGAAGTTGCATAATTCCAAAAGTCACACTTTTTCTTCATTCTGATGTTTGCTGTGAACATTGTGAAGCTCTTAACCTGTATCTGAATTAATTTTATTATTATTATTATTATTATTTTTTTTTTTTACTTGTGCCACATGATTAGTTGATTTTACATAACTGGATAAATGTGCAGGTGTCCAGGTGTTCATAATAAAGTGGACGGTGAGTGTATAATCACCCCATTTTATAACCTATATCTGACATTCACAAGCTAAACACCAAGAAAATTCATGACACAATGATTTTTATGACCTTTGTTAGCATAGCTCAATCAGCTAGCTAGCAGCGTTCATTTAACTGTACCCTGTATTCACTTCAGCCCTGCCACAAAGCTGCTTTGCTCAGCCATGTAGTCACCAAAGCCTTTCTTAGTTTTCTTAGTTATTTCATTACCAATAAAAATACGGTAATGTCCAGTTATTCCAATCACTTGAAATGTGATAAATTCCCCAAAACAAAATGTTGTTTAAACTGAATGCAATTTTTTTTTTTTTTATTACAGCAAGCAAAAAATGCAGTGAAATACACAGTTGTATTTGTTACCATCTGTGCTGCACTTCTTTTGATTGGGTAAGTCCATTTCTTACAAGAGCCACTAGCTTAATGTCTGTGTGTGACTGTGATTGAAAGATTTTTACCTCCACCAACTTTGTTTTGAGGAGGTTATGCTTTGGCATCTATTTGTTTGCTTGACTGTTCCCAACATAACTCCGAAAGTAGTGAACAGATTTTGATGAAATTTTGAGGAAAGGAAGGCCATGAGCCAAGGAACAATTGATTAGATTTTGATGCAAATCCAAGTATGTGGCTTGGTGGAGGTATGCACTCTACTGAATGCCCTTCTGGTTTTTAAAGGATTGGCATCTGTTTGGGGGGATTGAATTTATCATGTGTTTATTTATGGAAAGTTTGAAAATGCCAGCTGTTAGTGCTTGTTGGTTAATTTTTGAGCACCAGTTAGGTTTGAGACAAGAGTACAACAGTTGATATGCAATAATTAACAATGGTAACTGCTGATAGATTCCATAAATCATAATGGCAATCAAGTTGCATGATTTTAAATGTCCATCAGAAAAAGATGTACCTTTTGGTAATGTGTGTTTCATTTTGGCCTATTTTGTAGTACTTCACAAACCTTAAGCCTTTGTTATCTGACTTTGGAATGGGGAACAAACCATCTCTCTGTGATGCATATTAGCTTCTCTTGTCCATACTTGCCAAAAAGATAAAGCTGGGCTTGATTTCCACACATGGGATATCTTTGCTTGCAACATATGAGCAGGGGCTTAAATTAAGAAAATGAAACCACTCTAGGGTAATTTTGCAAAACAAAAGTATCTTGGCTGCTGTTCAGCACAGAGCATAGATTATATCATACATGAAAATCCCTCACCTTTCAGCGAAATTCGCCGTTTTTAAACCAAAATGGGTGACCTACGTGAATCGTGTAGATCCGATGAGGAAAAAAAATTGGGGGGGTTGATATTGACCCAAAGGGCAAGGAGGTCGCTTCGCACCCATAGACAGTTTGCGCCTCCTCCTCCTGCTTTGATATTGACGCCATAGCGACGAGTACATCTCGCTGAGAAGGGCAAGCAGCAGCATTTCGCGCCTCTTCTCCTGCTGGCCAGAGCGTGCACACATCAGAGTGCAGACCAGACCACCAGAAGCTGGAAGCTGGATTGAGTCATCGGACTGAATTTCCTACTTTTTTCAAACTTTCCTGATTGCTATCAAAACAAACAAAACTTCCGGCTTGATTACGTCAGCATTCGAAAGAGGGCGCGCGTGTCTTTTGACAATCCCTGTGTCTGAAATTGCTCGCTACTCACTATATTAGGGCACTGTATAGTGGAGACGCCATTTTGTAGTGCTGTCCGTGCTGAAAGAAATCAAAAGTCTCAAATTTGATTTAACAAAAGACCGCAGCAAAGAAGAAAGTATTCAGCCTTGATTTAAAAAGAACTGAAAGCTGCAGGTACTTCCATATCTTGGCAGGCTGAGTGGTATGCTGGGGCACCTCTTGCCAGCAGACCAGGATATCTAGAGGGAACTTGTGCAGTTCAGTGTTGACCTGACCATCCCTAGCTTCAAGGAGGGAGAGAGCATCGTGGAGTGGTGGGGTCATGTCTTCGACAAACCAGACAAGTACCCCTCCCTGGGTGCACTGGTTAAGTGTTGCCTCTCCATCTTTCATGGACCTAGAGTTGAGTCCTCATTTAGTCTGATGAATGATGTACTAGTGCATCTCAAAAAATTAGAATACTGTGAAAAAGTTCAATATTTTCCATCAGTTATTGAAGAAAGTGACTCATTACACATAAACTAAAATGTTTCAAGCATTTTTCTATTTTAATTTTAATCAGTATGGGCATACAGTACAAAAACATAAAAAAAAAAACCCCATCTCAAAATATTAGAATATTTCATTTCGAGTTTGAGTAAAACAGTATAAACACAGTGTAACTCTCGGTCTAGTTCAGTACATACAACCACAATCATGGGGAAGACTGCTTACTTGACTGTTGTCCAGAAGATGATCACTGATGCCCTCCACAAGGAGGGTAAGCCACAAAAGGTAATTGCTGAAAAGAGTGGCTGGAAAAGGTGCACAAGCAACAGGGATGGCCGCAGTCTTGAGAGGATCGTCAAGAAAAGTTGATTCAAGAACTTGGGAGAGCTTCACAAGGAGTGGACTGAGGCTGGTGTCAGTGTATCAAGACTCATCACAAGCAGACATCTTCAAGAAAGGGGATACAACTTTCGCATTCCTAATATCAAGCTACTCCTGAGCCAGAGACAATGTCAGAAGTGTCTTATCTGGGCTAAGGAGAGAAAGAAATGGACTGTTGCTCAGTGGTCCAAAGTCCTCTTTTCAGATGAAGGTACATTTTGCATTTAATTTGGAAATCACGGTTCTAGAGTCTGGAGGAAGAGTGGAGAGGCACAGAATCCAAGGTGTTTGAAGCCCATTGTGAAGTTTCCACAGTCTGTGATGATTTGGGGTGCTGGTGTTGGTCCACTGTATTTTATCAAGTCCAAAGTCAACACAGCCATCTACCAGGAGATTTTAGAGCACTTCATGCTTCCGTCTGCTGACAAGCTTTTTGGAGATGCTGATTTCCTTTTCCAGCAGGACTTAGCACCTACCCACAGTGCCAAAACTACGACCAAATGGTTTGCTGACCATGATATTACTGTGTTTGATTGGCCAGCCAACTTGCCTGACCTGAACCCCATAGAGAATCTATGGGGTATTGTCAAGAGGAAGATGAGAAACACCCAACCCCAAAATACAGATACGCTGAAGGCCACTATCAAAGCAACCTGGGCTTCAATAACACCTCAGCAGTGCCACAGACTGATCACCTCCATGCCACACCTCGTTGATACAGTAATTCATGGTAAAGGAGCCCCAACCAAGTATTGAGTGTATAAATGAATATACTTTTCAGAAGTTGGACATTTCTGTATTGTAAATCCTTTTTTTGATTGATCTTAGGGAATATTCTAATAATTTGAGATACTGGATTTCTGATTTTCATGAGCTATAAGCCATAATCACCAAAATTAAAACAAAAAAGGCTTTAAATATTTAACTTTACATGTAATGAATATAGAATATATGAAAGTTTACCTTTTTGAATTAAATTATGAAAAAAAAGGAACTTTTTCATGGTATTCTAATTTTTTGAGATGCACGAGTAATTGATCAAAGGAGTGGCAACATGAATGTGGAAACCTTTAATGCAATACAGACGGTCAAGTACACGCTGATGTCCGGGGGAAGACAGCTATGCAGCTCTTTAGAAGGGAGGACGTGAAGTTTGGGGAAGTGGACAGAACATGCGGTGTGGCGATGTAGCTTACAGCAGGTTATGGTCGCTGAACTGCTGGCTGTCCAGGTGGTGCTCTGAAAACAGTCTGGGCTTTATAGATAATTGGGCTAATTTTGAGGGCACTGCTGGCCTGTTAGGGCGGGACGGTATCCATCCCACTCGGGAAGGTGCTGCTCTCATTTCCTGCAGCATAGGTCATAGTCTCAGAACAGGCCTAGTTAATTTCTGACAATCCAGAGCCAAGGCCAGGGAGTAGACGAACAGGCTAAACCGACTGTCTGCTAGCTGCACAGAGTCGTCACTCAGGGCCCACTACATCGAGACTGTGTCTGTGCCCCGAGCTCAACAAAAAGGTAGAAATTTTCAGAGAGTTTGTTCCAGTAACCTAATCAATATAAAATTAGATCATACTGACTGTACAGCTGCTGCCAGCACCTTTGATCTAAAGGTGGGGCTATTAAATATTAGATCTCTTACATCTAAAGCGCTAATGGTTAATGAACTCATTACTGATCAGGAGTTTAATGTACTGTGTTTAACAGAAACATGGATTAATATATAGCATTAAATGAAGCGAGTCCTCCTGGATACAGTTATATACACCAGCCTCGTCTAACTGGCAGAGGAGGAGGCGTCGCGGTTATTTATAGCGATTATCTAGGTGTAACACAAAAACCTGGTTATAAATTTAATACATTTGAAGTTCTTCATACTCATATAATGTATGTAGCCTCGAAAAATAAGTCTACCCAGTTAATTCCATTAATTATTATTTACAGGCCCCCGGGGCCATATTCTGAGTTTCTTTCTGAATTTGCAGATTTTTATCTCAGATCTGGTTATTTCCTTAGACAAAGCTTTAGTTGTCGGAGATTTTAATATTCACTTCGATAACCCAGAAGACCCTTTAAAAACAGCGTTTGTGTCCATCTTAGACTCAGTCGGGATTAAGCAGAATGTCATAGGACCGACCCATAATGGTGGTCACACCCTTGATCTAATACTAACATTCAGATTATACGTAGATAATATAGTCATACTTCCACAGTCTGAAGTTATCTCAGATCATTGTCTCATCTCATTCAAGATATGTCTGAGTAATAATATATGCACCTCACCACGCTACTGTATTAAACGTACTTTCACGTCAACTACTGCACAAAGCTTTATAAATGATCTCCCAGAGCTGTCAACTTTGATTGGGTCACTGTCAGCCCCTGCAGAACTTGATCAGGCAACTGAATGCTTAGAGTCAACATTCCGCCATACTTTAGATAATGTAGCTCCTCTAAAAAGGAAAATGGTCAGACAAAAAATTAGCACCCTGGTATAATGATGACACTCGCACATTAAAACAGACCACTCGAAAATTGGAACGTAAATGGCGTCAAACAAAATTGGTAGTGTTCAAATTAGCTTGGAAGGAGAGCTTCCTGAAGTATAGAAAAGCTCTTAGTGCTGCGAGATCAACATATTTCTCCTCCCGAATAGAAGATGATAAAAATAATCCTAGATTCCTATTTAATACTGTAGCAAAATTAACCAGGAATAAGTCCACTATCAACACATGCACACCTGTAGTATGTAGTAGCAACGACTTCATGAATTTTTTTTTAATGACAAAATTGAGAATATCCAACAAAAAATTCAAACTACTAATTTAAGGTTAGACAATGAAAGTGACCTTGTAGTTAACAATATAACTGTATCAGATCATCGGTTAGAATGTTTTACTCCCCGAAAAGAAACTGAATTACTTTCATTAATCTCTACATCAAAAGCCTCAACTTGCGTACTAGATCCCTTACCGACACATCTATTCAAACAGATAATGCCTGGAGTAATTGAACCGCTTCTAAAAATAATAAATTCTTCTCTTATGATTGGCTATGTACCCAAATCCTTTAAACTAGCAGTTATCAAACCCCTGATGAAAAAAACCTGACCTTGATCCCTGTCAGCTGTCCAATTATCAGCCAATATCAAACCTCCCCTTTATCTCCAAGATCCTTGAAAAAGCTGTGGCACAGCAGTTATGTTCATATTTACATAGGAATAACATCCATGAAATGTATCAGTCAGGATTTAGACCTCATCATAGCACAGAGACAGCACTGGTTAAAGTAGTAAACGACCTACTGTTGGCGTCTTATCAGGGCTGTGTCTCGCTGCTTGTGTTGCTTGACCTTAGTGCAGCATTTGATACCATTGATCATTCCATTCTTCTGGATAGACTAGAAAATGTTGTGGGAGTTAAGGGAATGGCCCTCTCCTGGCTCAGGTCTGATCTAACTGATCGTTATCAGTATGTTGATATAAATGGTGATATTTCTAGACGTACCGAGGTAAAGTTTGGTGTTCCACAAGGTTCTGTCTTGGGTCCACTGCTTTTTTCTCTATATATTCGTAAACATTGTATTAGTTTCCACTGTTATGCTGATGACACACAGTTGTATGTCTCTGCAAAACCTGATGAGAGACACCAGCTTAATAGAATTGAGGAATGTGCTAAGGACATTAGACACTGGATGCTTATTAATTTCCTTCTGCTTAACTCTGACAAGACTGAAGTACTTGTGCTAGGACCACATACAGCTAAAAGTAAGTTTTCTGATTACACAGTGACTCTGGATGGCCTTTCTGTTTCTTCACGTGCAGCAGTAAAAGACCTCGGAGTGATTATAGACCCCAGTCTTTCATTCGAAACTCACATTGATGACATCACCCGGATAGCTTTCTTTCATCTCAGAAATATTGCAAAGATAAGAAATTTAATGTCATTGCATGATGCAGAAAAACTAGTCCATGCTTTCGTTACCTCCAGGTTGGATTATTGTAATGCCTTACTGTCTGGATGTTCCAATAAATGCATAAACAAGCTCCAGTTAGTTCAAAATGCAGCAGCAAGAGTCCTTACTAGAACTAGAAAATATGACCACATCACGCCTGTTTTATCCACACTGCACTGGCTCCCAATCAAATTTCGTATTGATTATAAAATACTACTATTGACCTTTAAAGCACTAAATGGTCTCGCACCACAGTACCTGAGTGAACTTCTGCTCCTCTATGACCTGCCACGCCTACTTAGATCAAAAGGTGCAGGCTATCTGCTGGTACCTCGTATAGTGAAGGCTACATCAGGGGGCAGAGCCTTTTCTTACAAAGCCCCACAGTTATGGAACAGCCTTCCAAGTAATGTTCGGGAATCAGACACAGTCTCAGCATTTAAGTCTAGGCTGAAAACATATCTGTTTAGTCAAGCCTTTTGTTAATGGTGTTTATGAGGTAAAGGAGTAGATCTGGAGGGTCCTCAGACCTAGAGTGTTTTGGTAAACTGGGATGTATGGATGCTGTCAGTCCCCACTCGCTTGCTCACTCGAGTTTGTTGACGGTGTAGTGGCTGGCTGCTTTATGTCCCGGGGCTCCCTCATGCCTGTGTTACCTTCTGGCTCTCTCCTTTTATTTATGCTGTCATAGTTAGTTGCCGGAGTCCCTGCTTGTACTCGGTGCAATATATATACGGCTCCTACTTATTCAGGTGACATTGGGCATACTTAACCACCTGTGTTTTCTTTCCCTCCCCCCCACCCCAAATCTGTTCCTCTGAGTTACATGGAGTCAACAGTAAATCTTTTGGTGGAGAGGGTGGAGACCTCGACTGGCTATCGTAGCCTGCAGGGAATCGGCCGTCAGACATTCTGTCGCATGTCCCAGACCCGGTGAAATGTAACTGAATTGTCTTGGCCAGCCCTAAGGGTCCCATCTGCATCTCATCATTGCTGAGGAGTGTGCTCCCATCACCCAATCAAGCATCCAGCCAGAGCAGGTCATGATATATTTTACCATATTAACATGCCATTGTTGTGTGTTATGCCTGATGTAAAGAGACTCGTCTCTGCGAGCCTACCACACAGATTTAATACTTGTCATTTTTAGGGCATACCTAACAACCTGTGTCCCCCCCCCCCCCCCCCCCAAATCTGTCCCTCTGAGTTACATGTTGATCCTGGGATTGAGATGCTGGCCTCTTCTGCCCCTCGGACCTGCTTGATCCATCCTGGTGCCCTGTGTCTGGTCGGAGTTTTATCGCACCGCTCCTGTGAAGGACGGCCCCATGAGGACAGTTGAGGGTTATACCTGTTAAAACTGTTAATATTATAGTCAGGCTGTCTGTTGTTGCCCAAATGAGGATGGGTTCCCTTTTGAGTCTGGTTCCTCTCAAGGTTTCTTCCTCATGTCGTCTGAGGAAGTTTTTCCTTGCCACCGTCGCCACAGGCTTGCTCATTGGGGATAGATTAGGGATAAAATTAGCTCATGTTTTAAGTCGTTCAAATTCTGTAAAGCTGCTTTGCGACAATGTTTATTGTTAAAAGCGCTATACAAATAAACTTGATTTGATTATTGTGCAAGAACATTAACTCTGCAGCAGCCACATACAAGCACCAGCAGAGGGTGAACAAGGAGGAAAAGCAGCAGCAGAGCAAGTATGGCTCTCAAACAACTTGCAGTGCTCAGCAGGCCAAGAAACAGACTGCTGAAGGAGAGAAGCAGGCAAGGCTGAAACATGTGGCAACTCGGCGAAAGCGGGCCATGGAGACACTGGTGGTCCAGGCAAATAAAAGGAAAAAAGATCACCATTCCTTGTGTGTTCTCCACTTTCTTCGTTCTATTATTCGCATTTTTTTTCCAGGGCATAATTTCACTATAACTACATGTATTTGAATTTGTATTTGTACT
>NC_083571.1:21420053-21500053 GCF_027579695.1 Neoarius graeffei
TGGTCCACTCAGACTCAATGTCCCCCGCCTCCCTCGGAAGCTGGGAAAAGCTCTCCCGGAGGTGGGAGTTAAAGACCTCCCCAACAGAGTGCTCGGCCAGACGTTCCCAGCAGACCCTCACCATACGTTTGGGCCTGCCAGGTCTGTCCAGCTTCCTCCTCCGCCAGCGGATCCAACTCACCACCAGGTGGTGATCAGTTGACAACTCAGCCCCTCTCTTCACCCGAGTGTCCAAGACATAGGGTCGGAGATCAGATGACACGACTACAAAGTCGATCATCGACCTCCGACCTAAGGTGTCCTGGTGCCACGTGCACTTATGGACACCCCTATGCTCGAACATGGTGTTCGTTATGGACAAACTGTGACTAGCACAGAAGTCCAATAACAAAACACCACTCGGGTTCAGATCGGGGAGGCCGTTCCTCCCAACCACGCCCCTCCAGGTGTCACTGTCATCGCCCACGTGAGCATTGAAGTCCCCCAGTAGCACAATGGAGTCCCCAGTCTGAGCACCCCTCAGTACCTCTCCCAGGGACTCCAAGAAGGCCGGATACTCTATACTGCTATTTGGCCCGTAGGCACAAACAACAGCAAGAGCCCTCTCCCCAATCCGAAGGCGCAGAGAGGCGACCCTCTCGTTCACTGGGGTAAACTCCAACACATGGCGGCTGAGCTGGGGAGCTATAAGGAAGCCCACACCAGCCCGCCGCCGCTCCCCATGGGCGACTCCAGAGAAGTGGAAAGTCCAGCCCCTCTCGAGGAGCTGGGTTCCAGAGCCCAAGCTGTGCGTGGAGGTGAGCCCGACTATCTCTAGCCGGTACCTCTCAACCTCCCGCACAAGCTCAGGCTCCTTCCCCCCCAGCGAAGTGACATTCCATGTCCCAACAGCCAGCCGCTGTGTCCGGGGGTCAGGTCGTCGAGGCCCCTGCCTTCGACTGCCACCCAATCCACACTGCACCAAACCCCTACTGCTACCTCTGTGGGTGGTGAACCCACAGGAGGTCGGGCCCACGTCGCCTCTTCGGGCTGAGCCCGGCCGGGCCCCATGGGCAAAGGCCCGACCACCAAGCGCTCGCATACGAGCCCCAACCCCGGGCCTGGCTCCAGGGTGGGGCCCCGGCTGCGTCCTACCGGGCGACGTCACGGTCCTGGATTTTTTCTCCATAGGGGTCCAAATGAGACAAAATTATACTTGGTAATTTATTTCTTGAGGAAAATGATCCAATATTACATACCTGTGAGTGGCACAAGTATGTGAACCTCTAGAATTGGCAGTTAATTTGAAGGTGAAATTAGAGTCAGGTGTTTTCAATCAATGGGATGATGATCAGGTGTGAGTAGGCACCCTGTTTTATTTAAAGAACAGGGATCTATCAAAGTCTGATCTTCACAACACGTTTGTGGAAGTGTATCATGCCATGAACAAAGATGATTTCTGAGGACCTCAGAAAAAGCACTGTTGATGCTCATCAGGCTGGAAAAGGTTACAAAACCATCTCTAGAGAGTTTGGACTCCACCAATCCACAGACACATTGTGTACAAATGAAGGAAATTCAAGACCATTGTTACCCTCCCCAGGAAAGGTCGACCAACAAAGATCACTCTAAGGTGGGGTTTACATTAGACCGTATCAGTGGATCATCAGATTAACGTTTTTAAAACGATTAGCGTGCACACAGCAACGCCAATACATGATTCGCGTGCACACAGCAACGCCAATACACGGATACGCTCGGCTCCGCAGGCATCCTGCGCTTCAAATCACTCCGCCCTGAACAGCGAGTGCCCTCTGGAGGGTGCGCACTCCGGCCCTGTGCAGCTCAGA
Source organism: Neoarius graeffei (assembly GCF_027579695.1). Classification (NCBI taxonomy): domain Eukaryota; kingdom Metazoa; phylum Chordata; class Actinopteri; order Siluriformes; family Ariidae; genus Neoarius; species Neoarius graeffei. The sequence goes on from NC_083571.1 coordinate 21,421,883, forward strand.
GCACGCGAGTGAAGCGCACGACCAGTGATTCGGGACTGAGCCGCTTTGTGTGTGATCCTAGTGCATATCGGGCATGCGCGTCACTTACCACTTGCAAGTGGAAGGATGGCAAGCCTAAAGACAATCATAACTACACAATGGGCAGTATTTGCATCAGTATTTGCAGTATTTTCATACTTTTATACTCTTTAATGAAAGGTGATACAAGGCGGAAGTCCGCGCCGTTTTTCAGCAGTCGCGTCACATGACCAACGCCAGCGAATCAGGAAGGTGGATGTCACAGTGACGTTGTCCAATGACGACACCAGCTAGAGCTCAGCACAGCGTATCCTCAGTGTTTACACAGCACCGGACCAGACACGATCTGGATTGAATACGTGGACCCTGGCGGATTCCCGTTTCCCGGTGTTTCCAGGCATTTTAATGTAAACGGACAGTGCATCCGCGAAGAAAACGACAGATACGGTCTAATGTAAACTTGGCCTAAGAGCAAGGTGTGTAATAGTCAGCGAGGTTACAAAGGACCCCAGGGTAACTTCTAAGCAACTGAAGGCCTCTCTCACATTGGCTAATGTTCATGAGTCCACCATCAGGAGAACACTGAACAACAATGGTGTGCATGGCAGGGTTGCAAGGTTTGCCACTGCTCTCCAAAAAGAACATTGCTGCTCGTCTGCAGTTTGCTAAAGATCATGTGGACAAGCCAGAAGGCTATTGGAAAAATGTTTTGTGGACAGATGAGACCAAAATAGAACTTTTTGGTTTAAATGAGAAGCATTATGTTTGGAGAAAGAAAAACACTGCATTCCAGCATAAGAACCTTATCCCATCTGTGAAACATGGGGGTGGTTTTGCTGCATCTGGGTCAGGACGGCTTGCCATCATTTGATGGAACAATGAATTCTAAATTATACCATTCTAAAGGAAAATGTCAGGATATCTGTCCATGAACTGAATCTCAAGAGAAGGTGGGTCATGCAGCAAGACAACGACCCTAAGCACACAAGTCGTTCCATCAAAGAATGGTTGAAGAATAAAGTTAATGTTTTGGAATGGCCAAGTCAAAGTCCTGACCTTAAGTCCAATCGAAATGTTATGGAAGGACCTGAAGCGAGCAGTTCATGTGAGGAAACCCACCAACATCCCAGAGTTGAAGCTGTTCTGTCTGGAAGAATGGGCTAAAATACCTCCAAGGTTCACATGCTGCTTAAAATTTCTTTATATATATATATATATACACACAGTGGGGCAAAAAAGTATTTAGTCAGTCACCAATTGTGCAAGTTCTCCCACTTAAAAGGATGAGAGAGGCCTGTAATTTTCATCATAGGTATACCTCAACTATGAGAGACAAAATGAGAAAAAAAAATCCAGAAAATCACATTGTCTGATCTTTAAAGAATTTATTTGCAAATTATGGTGGAAAATAAGTATTTGGTCAATAACAAAAGTTCATCTCAATACTTTATATACCCTTTGTTGTCAATGACAGTGGTCAAACGTTTTCTGTAAGTCTTCACAAGGTTTTCACACATTGTTGCTGGTATTTTGGCCCATTCCTCCATGCAGATCTCCTCTAGAGCAGTGATGTTTTGGGGCTGTCGCTGGGCAACACGGACTTTCAACTCCCTCCAAAGATTTTCTATGGGGTTGAGATCTGGAGATTGGCTATGCCACTCCAGGACCTGGAAATGCTTCTTACGAAGCCACTCCTTCGTTGCCCGGGCGGTGTGTTTGGGATCATTGTCATGCTGAAAGACCCAGCCACGTTTCATCTTCAATGCCCTTGCTGATGGAAGGAGGTTTTCACTCAAAATCTCATGATACATGGCCTCATTCATTCTTTCCTTTACACGGATCAGTCGTCCTGGTCCCTTTGCAGAAAAACAGCCCCAAAGCATGTTGTTTCCACCCCCATGCTTCACAGTAGGTATGGTGTTCTTTGGATGCAACTCAGCATTCTTTCTCCTCCAAACACAAGTTGAGTTTTTACCAGAAAGTTCTATTTTGGTTTCATCTGACCATATGACATTCTCCAAATCCTCTTCTGGATCATCCACATGCTCTCTAGCAAACTTCAGATGGGCCTGGACATGTACTGGCTTAAGCAGGGGCACACGTCTGGCACTGCAGGATTTGAGTCCCTGGCGGCGTAGTGTGTTACTGATGGTAGCCTTTGTTACTTTGGTCCCAGCTCTCTGCAGGTCATTCACTAGGTCCCCCCCGTGTGGTTCTGGGATTTTTGCTCACCGTTCTTGTGATCATTTTGACCCCACGGGGTGAGATCTTGCGTGGAGCCCCAGATCGAGGGAGATTACCAGTGGTCTTGTATGTCTTCCACTTTCTAATAATTGCTCCCACAGTTGATTTCTTCACACCAAGCTGCTTACCTATTGCAGATTCAGTCTTCCCAGCCTGGTGCGGGTCTACAATTTTGCTTCTGGTGTCCTTTGACAGCTCTTTGGTTTTGGCCATAGTGGAGTTTGGAGTGTGACTGTTTGAGGTTGTGGACAGGTGTCTTTTATACTGATAACGAGTTCAAACAGGTGCCATTAATACAGGTAACGAGTGGAGGACAGAGGAGCCTCTTAAAGAAGTTGTTACAGGTCTGTGAGAGCCAGAAATCTTGCTTGTTTATAGGTGACCAAATACTTATTTTACCGAGGAACTTACCAATTAATTGATTAAAAATCCTACAATGTGATTTCCTGGATTCTTTCCCCCCATTCTATCTCTCATAGTTGAAGTGTACCTATGATGAAAATTACAGGCCTCTCTCATCTTTTTAAGTGGGAGAACTTGCACAATTGGTGATTGACTAAATACTTTTTTGCCCCACTGTGTGTTTTATTTATTTATTTATATATATATATATATATATATATATATATATATATATATATATATATATATATATATATAAATAAAAAAAATGTTGCATGTTTACAAGGCTGTTTTGATAATTAAACTTATAATCCCAGGTTCAGTACTGCATTACTGACCTTGTTATTGGGTAATTAAGAAAATTGACTAAATGCTAGTGTAGGGGGGCTGCCATGCCGTAACCATAGTAACCATCTTCCCCCTTTCACTGTACAACATTGAACACACCAGTCCCTGCACTCGATGCCATGTTCTATCTCCGCCCATTCTTCTGACTTCCTGTAATGGTATTGGATACAGAGATGATACCGGATACCAAATACAGTGATGTCACAACTGTGCTTAAAACCTGCGGCGAAATTGAAATTCTTTCTCTCTGGCAGTGGGTTTCCACGCGTGAAAGAGAGGCTGTTGCATCTGTGCTATAGAAGAACAAAGGACAAAGAATGAGCTATTGATACTGGACCTTTAGCCTAAGTTCAATGTATTTGATCTTCGCATAGTTGCAATAATAACTGAACCGGTTAGTTACTGCAGCCCACGTAGTATTTTAAAGAGAAAAGGCGACCAGATCCCTCTTTCCTTTCTCAACGTCGACGAACTACAAACAAGATTCCTTCCAGATCATCGGACGACCAATGGGACACCAAAGCTCTTCAGCTGACGAGCTGTAAAAGGAACAGAGCTGTTTTCTCCCTGGACCTGCGCTCCGCACTGTCTTTGGATAACATACAGTGCACTTTCAGTTGCCAAACGAGCAATCTCAAGTAAGGCTGGCATCTGGGCAATTGTTAATGTGAAGTGTTTATTTGAATTCATTCATGGTTTAAATGTACGCATTTTGATTCACATGAAAATCTTGGATCGTGTGTTATTTGATTTACTTTGTTTACTATCTGTATTTAGTTAGATTGTGCATGCTCTCTCTCTCTCTCTCTCTCTCTCTCTCTCTCTCTCTCTCTCTCTCTCTCTCTCTCTCTTTTTTTAACTCCCTCCATCGTACTACACTTCTCAACATTGGGATTTCAGGAGTAGCTCAGGGTTGAGTAGAAGTTGGGTTTTAGGCCTAGTCGAGACTAGTTTAAACTATAGATCCTTTGTTTCCCCTTTTTTACACTCTCCTAAAGGCGGGGCCTGGCACAAGGCTTTTTTTTTTTAATACTATGTTTAGCGTAAGTTTGTAAGAAATTTCATAATTAACAATGCAACTATTATTACATAAGAGTTAAAATTCTGAGTACAAGATTCCAAGTAACTTTGTAACAAACTGACTTTTACAATGACCTAAAACTACACATGATCATATCATTTGACATTCAGACTAAAATCTGCTGGACAAGAACTTAGAAAATAAACGCTGTATTAAAATATAAATCTACATTCTCCAAAGCATATGACTATGACTGTCATTCTTATTATGAACAAAAAAATGCACATAGTAACATAACCACTGACTGGCAGTTTGGCACTTAACATAATACTGGACTGCAAAGTTTCATGTAAACTGAACTCTTAATCAACTGACTGGATCAATCGGATACTGTCAACCCGAAAACACTAGTTCAACTCCATCGTGCAAGAAAAACAGTGAATACTGTTTATTATTATTATTATTATTATTATTATTATGCCACTCTGGGAGAGGGGAGTACCTGTAAATTTTGGCGGGGCTAGGATCTTCGGTGGCCACATCATGAATATTTTAAATCCCTGCGCACGTGAGCGACTGGAGCTACGGCTCATGTTAAAGCTTTCCGCGGTCGCTCCTGACATCAGATTGGGCTGATCCTGGGCTCGTTCGAAAGGTCTCAGGGACAGGGATATGCCTGTCAAGTCTGGCGTGGCTAGGACCATTGGTGGCAGAGTTTAAATATGGTTGTATTGTGATGGCTTAACTGGTCTGGTCTAAGGTTAGATCACTCAAGTGGTGGCTTGATCTTTTCCATATTTTTGTGTTACTGATGTATATTGAATATAAAAAACTACACACCCCTGTTAAAATTAAAGGTTTTTGTGATGTTTTTAAAAAAAAAGTCAAGTCATATCAGATCTTTTTCCACCTTTAATGTGATACTATAGCAACCAGCAAAATTCAAGTGAAAAACGTTTCAGGGGAAAAAAAAAATCACAACCTTGCTTGCATAACTGCACATCCTTCTATAGTGTTGTAGTCAGAACCATCTAAATCGGGACCATGTCCTGACGAAGACCAAAGAGTATCGAGACCGAGACCAGACCAAGTCTTGGAGGGGTAGAGACCAAATCAAGACCAAGATCAAAGCAAGGCAAGTCCGAGTCAAGACCAGGACCCGGCCAGTGGGTGTGAAGGGGGATGGGGTGGGGTGACAGCCATCAACAATAATGAAAATTTAGAATTAGCAGAGTCATGTTGTTGGTTGCATCTGAAGCAGGAAATTTTACATCTAGTCACAGTAATGATGTTAACAGATAAATCAGTGTGTGTGTAGGAAATTTCGTGAAATCCCTGCAGTTGTGGTCTTGAGCAGTCTTGAAATAAAATCCAGAGTCCTCCATGTCTGAGACTGAGACAAGACAGGGTGAAAAATATGGTCGATTCCGAGATGAGACCAAGACCTTTAAAAAGTGGTCTTGAGACTGGTCTTGACACCAAGACTGGTCTCAAGTACTATAACACTATTCTTCTATAATGAGGTATGTGACTATTCTCAGAATTAACCAATTGCATTCAATCTCATGTTCAAAAGTTATCATAATAGACTTGTCATCAACAAAGTGATTCTGATGCAGTACAAATAAAGACTAGCTTTTTCTTTAGATTTTCTTGACATCATCTTGGTTTCAGCCAACTTGGTCCTCAAAGAGCTTACAAAGCATATATTGGTCTCAATGTAGAAAGGTATCAATTAGAAGAGGGTCCAAAAGAAATTCCAAAACATTGGATGTACTATGGAATATAGTGAAGACCATCTTCAAGAAGTGGAGAAATGTCACCACAGTGACGTTCCCAAAAGTCAAGTCAAGTTTATTTGTTTAGCGCTTTTAACAATAAACATTGTCGCAAAGCAGCTTTACAGAAAAGCAGGATATCCTTCCAAAATTGACAAAAGGAGAAGACAAAAACGTATCAGAGATATGTTGAGACTTATGGCAAGACATGCTGCCAAGAGACCTATGACAAAATTAAAGGAACTGCAGGAATATCTGGCAAGTACTGCTCACTCCCTGCATGTGAGACAAATCTCATTTTTGACATGTCTGGGCTATGGAGTAGGGTGGCTAGATGAAAAACTGTTTCTCACAGCAAAAATAGAAACTTCTAGTGCCACCAAAATTTTGTCTCACAATTTGGTAAAATGTGTAATAGTCTAATGAGACCAAGGTAGACCTTTTAGGAATAATTCTAAAAGATATATTTGTCACAAAAACAACACACCTCATCATCCAGAGTTCAACACCCGCAGTGAAGCATGATGAGTGGCTGGATCATGCTATGAGGCTGCTTCTCATGAGCTGGGATTGTGGCTTTAGTCAAGATAGAGGGAATCATGGATAGTTCCAAATGCCAGTTTATTTTGGCACAAAACCTGTAGACCTCTGTTAGATGGCCTAAGATGAAGAAAATTCTCACCTTCTAGGTGTGATGATCACCCAAAGCACAAATCTAAGTCAACAAAGGAATGACTTCAGAAGAAAAATTGTTTTGGAATGGCCCAGTGAATGCCCAGGTTTATATTGTATTGAAAACACACAGAATAATTTGAAGATGGCTGTGTACAGGAGATCCCCTTGCAGTGTGATAGATCTGGAGGATTTGTTACAAGGGAGAGTGCAATCCAATTGAGAAATTAGGATGACTGGGTGCTGGATTACAAGCAAAAGGTACTTTAACAAAGTATTAATTAAAGGGCATACACACTTGTGCAACCAGTTTATTGTAAGGTTTTTAAGCCTTTTCCCCTGAAAATGGTTGTTTTTCACTTGAATGTTGTTGGTTGCTGTATCACATTAAAGGTGGCAAAAGATCTGACATGATTTATCTTGGTTCATCATTATTATTATTATTATTATTATTATTATTATTATTATTTACACCCGAAAAAAACAGGGGAGTGTAGACTTTTTGTATTCACTATACCTAATAAAGTAAATAAACTGGCAATTTTTGTATATTACATATATGCTTCAACTACCTGGAAATACTTAAGTATGATTGAAGTAATATTGTTAATTTACAGCAGGAGCATTTTGATAAGTTGCAATTTAAATGTCAGAATTTCTGATGACTGAATTGTTGCTGATCTTGTTCATCACAGGGCCTTTGCACCATTGCTGCCTCCACCCAAGCAGAACTCTACCCAATGGGACAAGCTGCAGTACCTGTTCAAGGAGCTGGGCAGCAGCAGTAAGCATCATCGATTTAAATGACCTTAAAAGTGACCATTTCATATCGTATCAAAGTAGCTGTTCAGCTCAATGCATCCTTAACCACAGAGTTTAGTTTCAATATCCAATAAACCTCTACTACAACAGCTCTACTCACTTTTTTTTTTTTTTTTTTGCGCTGTCAGGCCTGACTGAAAAGTGATTGCTGTCAAGATTAGATTAGGAAAATGACATCAGTGGTACATTGGGTTGGCAGTGACATTTGGCTTAATAAATGTCAGCAAGTCCCATAGTTATGCCTGGACCCTCTGTCAGCAAGTGGAGAAAGCTGTCCATACTGTTGATGTTAGTGTCAGCAGGATCTAGGCATCAGAATTTGCATGAAAGGACTGCTATTTTTGTTTGTCCACATTTTTTCTTTTAAATCATACAAGTCCATTTGTTTTGATTCATGAATATTGAGAAATGGATGTTGTGTATGTGGTTGTTTAGATGGCTGTCCCATCAATCCCTTCAACACCATTTGCATTTGGGAAATGCTGATATTTGTCACAGATGCACTACCTTAATATGTCATGTATTACAACAACTGCAAGAGAACACAAAGCTCCTTTATGTGTACTTGTTGGGTCACTACACAGTAGTAGAGGCTTTGTACCGTCATGTGACCCCATAGCAATGGTAACTAGGGTGCCATGACAGGGGATGCGCTTGCAGTGCTCCATTCAGCTGAGTTAGTTGTTATTGATCGGTATGGGAAGTTTTTGCTGCGTTTTTGGACATGCAAATCATTTTGAACGAAACAGACATCAGGTTTTTTTTAATTTACCAAAAGTAAAAAATAGAGAAATTTCTAAACGTCGAAGGGGAAAATTGGGGGGGGGGGAATTCAGCGGGATTCACTGTTGAACAGAGAGGTCAAAAACCCTATAGTATGCTCACTTCATTTCCACAAAGGTGTAAGAATTCCAAAATAAAAATTTTCACAACAGCAAGGTGCTCATTTTTATCCAGTGAAGTGAACATGAGCAACAACACAGTGGCTCTGCAGAGCCTCTTTCACCAAGATGCATTTACATTCGGGGATTCTTTGGCGCACATTGTGCGTGTGCTTGGGACTCAGTCGTTATGGGAAACACCTGATACTGATTTGAGCGCAATTCGTATGTGGATATAAGGACACAGAGGCTTTGTGAAGTATTATCATTATCACGGTCACATTTGTTTCTCGCCATGTTTATGATGCTCTGCTTTCGGTTTCGCCTGTTTTGTTTTTGTAAATATCACGCCTGCTAATAAACACTTTCTGCACTTAGACCCATCTACTGCTGCAAGTACTCTGTCAGGTATGCAAAGTTTCTCTGAAAAGAATTTGCTGATTGCGCTCAAATCAGTATCGGGTGTTTCCCATAATGTGTTTCCCATAATGTGTCCCAAGCGTGTGTACAACATGCCCCAAAGGATCCCTGAATGTAAATGCGCCTTGGTGAAAGCGGCTCTGCAGAGCAGCTGTATTTGTTGCTCATGTTCACTTCACCGGATAAGAATGAGCACCTTGCTGTCATTGTGAAATAAATTATTATTAGGCCATTATTAAAAGATGTTCTGTTTCCGGTCCACCGGCTGGGTGAGTGCCGTTTGTGCGGGTGAATTTATTTATTTTTTTTTTTAACGCTGGTTTTTCGACATTTTTTTCGGGCTCGTAAATCTAAACTTGAACTTGACATTTACGCATTCCCAGGGCTTTCCACTAAGGCTCATACTGCCTCCGCCGAGTGCGCGCGCACACTACTGCCTCTGCCGAGTGCGCGTGCACACCGCATGTCGGGGTCGCGGATGAGTTACTCTCCCCTGATCGAGTCGGTGGGGAATTTGTGGTTATTATCGGTACAAACAGCGCGAATCACAACTTAAATGAGTGCGGTTCAGTTTGACATTATTGTCAGTCCGTTAGATAAACATTTAATTTTATTAAAATCGAAAATTAATATTTAGAGCCTGTGGACTACAAAAATAGTCATTAAAGTAGCCGGCTGGACTTAATTGTGTGGCCGCAGCCGGCGCTTGTGGAAAGCCCTGTCGAATCAGCTCTGCGCATGCGCCGTGCAGCACAAAAAAATGGCAGCCACCATGAAGGAAGGAGATCCGGAGTTTTCAAACATTTGCTTCAGTGTGAAATCGCAAAATGGTATTCTAGCGAACAACAAAATAGTAAAGATTCAGAAAAACAAATCATTCAGTGATCATTTTAATAGTGTAATTTCATCCGAACTAGGCCTAACGGTTGATTTAGAACTACGAAAAGTCCGTGTGTCGGACATTTTAAGTACCTTTGTAAAAGTTTTGCAAATGTTGCAGTCAGCATTTAAAATGCTAACTTACAGTTTTTGTACAAGTTTCAGTTGATTAAACTGTCATATTGTATTAAATGTCTGCTTTTGTAATAAAAAAGTACTGAAAGAAAAAGCAAACACAGCATTGCAATTTCTTATCCATCCATATATAATAAAAAAAAAAAATCCCTCCCTCCCGACTGAATTTTTTTGCTCACCCGGTGGACAGGAAATGGATTTTTTTTTAAGGATGGCATTATTATTATTATTATTATTATTATTATTATTATTATTATAATTTTTAAATTCTTACCTTCGTGGAAATGAAGTGAGCATACCATAGGGTTTTTGACCTCTCTGTTTGACACTGAGTCCTGCTGAAATGTGTCCGTCCCCCCCCCCCCCATGTTGAGAAATCTCTCTAGTTTTTTTCCATCTAATGATTTGTTACTTTTGGTAACTTAAAAAATCTGATGTCTTTTGTTTCATTCAAAATGATTTCTATGTCCAAACACACAGCAAAACCTTCCCATACTGATCAATAACTAACTTGGCTGAATGGAGCACTACAAGTGTGCCCCTGTCATGGCGCCCTAGTTACCGTTGCTGTGGGGTCACGTGATGGTGCAAAGCCTCTATACAGCTGTTTTACCCTCAACATCAAAATATGTCTGAGTAATAATATATGCACCTCACCACGTTTGCTGTATTAAACATGCATTCATGTCAACTACTGCACAGAGCTTTATAAATGATCTCCCAGAGTTATTAACTTTGATTTGGGTCATTGTCAGTCCCTGCAGAACTTGATCCAGGCAACTGAATGCTTAGAGTCAATGTTCTGCCATCTTTTAGATAATGTAGCTCCTCTTAAATGGAAAATGGTCAGAGACAAAAAAAAAAATTAGCACCCTGGTATAATGATGACACTCGCACATTAAAACAGACCACTCAAAAATTGGAACGTAAATGGCGTCAAACAAAATTGGTAGTGTTCAAATTAGCATGGAAGGAGAGCTTCCTGAAGTATAGAAAAGCTCTTAATGCTGCTAGATCAACATATCTCTCCTCCCTAATAGAAGATAATAAAAATAATCCTAGATTCCTATTTAATACCGTAGCAAAATTAACCAGGAATAAGTCCATTATAGACACATGCACACCTGTAGTATGTAGTAGCAACGACTTCATGATTTTTTTTTTCATGACAAAATTGTGAGAACATCTGACACACAATTCAAACTACTAATTTAAGGTCAGACAATGTAAGTGACCCTGTAGTTAACAATATAACTGGATCAGATCAGCAATTAGAATGTTTTACTCTCCTTAGAGAAACTGAATTACTTTCATTAATCTCGGCATCAAAAGCCTCAACTTGTGTACTAGATCCCTTACCTACATGTCTATTCAAACAGATAATACCTGAAATTGAACCGCTTCTAAAAAATAACAAATTCTTCTCTTACGATTGGCTATGTACCCAAATCCTTTAAACTAGCAGTTATCAAACCCCTGATTAAAAAATCTGACCTTGATCCCTGTCAACTGTCCAATTATCGGCCAATATCAAACCTCCCCTTTATCTCCAAGATCCTTGAAAAAGCTGTGGCACAGCAGTTATGCTTATATTTGCATAGGAATAACATCCATGAAATGTATCTGTTAGGATTTAGACCTCATCATAGCACAGAGACAGCACTGGTTAAAGTAGTAAACGACCTACTGTTGGCGTCTGATCAGGGCTGTGTCTCGCTACTTGTGTTGCTTGACCTTAGTGCAGCATTTGATACCATTGATCATTCCATTCTTCTGGATAGACTAGAAAATGTTGTGGGAGTTAAGGGAACTCTCCTGGCTCAGGTCTTTTTTTAACTGATCGCTATCAGTATGTTGATGTAAATGGTGATTTTTCTAGACATATTGAAGTAAAGTTTGGTGTTCCACAAGGTTCTGTCTTGTGTCCACTGCTTTTTTTCTTTATATATGTTACTTCTGGGTGATGTTATTCGTAAACATTGTATTAGTTTCCACTTTTATGCTGATGACACACAGTTGTACGCTTCTGCAAAACCTGATGAGAGACACCAACTTAATAGAATTGAGGAATATGTGAAGGACATTAGACACTGGATGCTTATTAACTTCCTTCTGCTTAACTCTGACAAGACTGAAGTACTTGTACTAGGACCACATGCAGCTAGAAGTAAGTTTTCTGATTACACAGTAACTCTCTGGATGGCCTTTGTTTCTTCACGTGCAGCAGTAAAAGACCTCCTGAGTGATTTATTGACCCCAATCTTTCATTCAAAACTCACATTGATAACATTACTCGGATAGCTTTCTTTCATCTCAGAAATATTGCTAACATAAGAAATTTAATGTCACTACATGACATGGAAAAACTTGTTCATGCTTTTGTTACCTCCAGGTTGGATTATTGTAATGCCTTACTGTCTGGATGTTCCAATAAGTGCATAAACAAGCTCCAGTTAGTTCAAAATGCAGCAGCAAGAGTCCTTACTAGAACTAGAAAATATGACCACATCACCTCTGTCTTATCCACACTGCATTGGCTCCCAATCAAATTTCATATTGTTTATAAATTACTACTATTGACCTGTCAAGCACTGAATGGTTTTGCACCACAATACCTGAGTGAACTTCTGGTCCTCTATTACCCCTTTGCCACCAAATCAGTTCCAGGGCTGGGCCGGGGCCGGTGCTGGTTCACAACTCGTTCAACTTGCGAGCCAGCTGAGAACCAGTTTGCTTTTCCATAGCTCACGGTGCTAAGGGAAGCCACGTCATTACGTTGCTGTATACGTCAATTACGTCATTGTATCCGTCAGTTACGTCGCTACGTTTGGATAAACCTTGGCGCGAATATCGACGCAAAAACAACACGGAAGAAGCAGCAGCAGCAACAACAACAATAATAATAATAATGGATGACTTCGCGTTTGTACAGCTGCTGCTTCTCGTCGCTTAAAAATGGCGATCTTTCGCGGTCTTATTGTTGTTGGTCTTAACAACTCCGCCCCCCCCCCGACGTAAGCAGTTCTTTCCTCTGGCCCATCAGAGAGTTGGTGCTAGCCTGGAACCGGTTTTTCTGGCCCCAGAGCCAGTTCTTTGTCAGTGGAAACAGAAAACCCGGTTCCAAACTAAGCACTGGCCCCAAACCAGCCCTGGAACTGCTTTGGTGGAAAAGGGGCATATGACCCACCACGCCTACTTAGATCAAAAGGTGCAGGCTACCTGCTGGTACCTCATATAGTGAAGGCTACATCAGGGGGCAGAGCCTTTTCTTACAAAGCCCCACAGTTATGGAATAGCCTTCCAAGTAATGTTTGGGAATCAGACACAGTCTCAGTGTTTAAGTCTAGGCTGAAAACATATCTGTTTAGTCAAGCCTTTTGTTAATGGTGTTTGAGGTAAAGGTGTAGATCTGGAGGGTCCTCAGACATGGATGTACCGGTATGGATGCTGTCAGTCCCCCACTCGCTTGCTCACTCCAGTTTGTTGACAGTGTAGTGGCTGGCTGCTTTATGTCCCAGGGCTCCCTCATGCCTGTGTTACCTTCTGACTCTCCCCTTTTAGTTATGCTGTCATGGTTAGTTGCCGGAGTCCCTGCTTGTACTCAGTGCAATATGTATACTGTTCCTACTTATTCAGGTGACATTGGGCAGACCTAACAACCTGTTTTTTCCTCACCCCCCCCCCCCCCCCCAAAAAATAAATAAATAAATAAATAAATAAATAAAAAATCTGTCCCTCTGAGTTATATGTCGGTCCTGGGATCGAGATGCTGACCTCTTCTGCTCCTCGGACCTGCCTGATCCATCCTGGTGCCCTGTGTCTGGTTGGAGTCTCATCACATCGTTCCTGTGGAGGATGGCCCCATGTGGACAGCTGAAGGTCACACCTGGAGGACGCTCTGGACTCTTACAGTAATGCTTTTATGGCTGAGGACTACAGTTGACTTGCTAACTTTAGGACTGCAGTTGTCATGAACAGTTTTGCACTCAAGTTTCCATCAATGAAGAGTTTATAACATTAACGAAACTGACTTCATGTTAAAACTGTTCATGCTGTCTGTTGTTGCCCAAATGAGGATGTGTTCCCTTTTGAGTGTGGTTCCTCTCGAGGTTTCTTCATGTCATCTGAGGGAGTTTTTCCTTGCCACCGTCGCCACAAGCTTGCTCATTGGGGATAGATTAGGGATAAGATTAGCTCATGTTTTAAGTCATTCAAATTCCGTAAAGCTGCTTTGCGACAGTGTTTATTGTTAAAAGCACTATACAAATAAACTAAAAAATCACACTCTTGAGTATAATTCCAAAAAAGTTGGGATGCTGTGTAAAATGTAAATAAAATCAGAATACAATGATTTGCAAATCCTTTTTGATCTATATACATTTGAATAAAATACAAAGACAAGATATTTGATGGTCAAATTGATGTTCCAAAACTTTTTTTTTTTCGTAAATGCATACTCATTCTGAATTTGATGCCTGCAACACATTCCAAAAAAGTTGGGACAGGTATGTGTTTACCACTGTTATTTCACCTTTTCTTTTAACAGTACTCAGTAAGCATTTGGGACCTGAAGACACTAATTGTTGACATTTTGAATGTGAACTTTTTTCCTATTCTTGCTTGATGTACAACTTAAATGGCTTAAGAGTCTGGAGTCTCCATTGTCATATTTTGCACTTCATAATGCCACGTTTTCAATAGAAAACAGGCTGTTTAGCACCTGCACGTTTACTACAAAGCCTCATTGTTGTATCATGTGCAGAATGTTGCTTGGCATTGTCTTGCTGGAAAAAGCAGGGATGCCCCTGAAAAATATATCATATGGATGGCAGCAAATGTTGCTCCAAAACCTCTATGGACCTTTCAGCATTAATAGTACCCCTTCACAGATGTGCAAGTAACCCTTGTCCTGGGCACTAACACACCCCCATACCATCACATATGCTGGTTTTTGAACTTTGTGCTAGTAACAGTCTGGTGCTTGTAACAGTAATTTTCCTCTAGCGTGGAGGACAGAACATCCATGATTTTCCCAAAATAATTCAAATTGTGGACTTGTCAGACCACAGCACAGTTTTCCGCTTTGCATCAGTCCATTTTATATGAGCCTGGGCCCAGAGAATTCAGTGGTGTTTCTGAATGTTCTTAATGTATGGCTTTTGCTTTGCATAGTAGATGTAGCAACGAACAGTGTTTACCGACATCCGTAATATCCTTTGTATAATCATGTCAGGTTTTAATGCTGTGCCGCCTGAGGGATCAAAGGACACGGGCTTCAATGTTGGTTTTTGTCCCTTACGTGCAGAGATTTCTCTGGATTCTGAGAACTTTTTGATGATGATGATGATTATATAGATTGTTGATGGTGAAATTCCTTGCAATTGTGCATTTGAAAAACATTGTTCTTAAACTTTTAGACAACTTGCCCATGCAGATTTCTGAAAATGCTGAACCTCACCCTATTCTTGCTTGTGAGTGCCTGAGCCTTTCTGATTACCAATTGACCTGTTTACCTGTAGAATGTTCCAAACAGGTGTTTTTGAACATTCTATAACTTCTATAACCCATTTTTTTTATCATCTCATCAACTTTTTTGGAACGTTTTGCAGGCATCAAATTCAGAATGAGTGTGTTTTTACAAAAACCAATAAAGTTTTAGTTTGAACATTTAGTTATCTTGTTACCTCGCCTGGGACAGAGTCCACCAGAGGGCAAGGCATTGTTTTCAGTGGGGGTTGCTTTGTTTGTTTGTTTGTTTGTTTTGTTTGTTTGTTTTTAACAACATTATGGGAAAACAGCTGGACCAATCTTCATGAAACTTTCAGGATGGATGGGCATTGATCTCAAATAGAACCTCCAACATTTTAAGGGTCATCTGGTCAAGGTCACCAAAAAGGTCAAAATCGTTTTTGTTGTGGCTACTGCCTCATATAGAGGCGCTAGCCACTATGTCCTCATGCTGTAAGAGTGTAACAAGCATGCACTGCGCATGCTCGTGTTCTGATTAAAATGGCTGTTGTGTATACAGTTCGGCTCACCATTCAAAATAAATGGACTAAAGAAATCGCTTTCAGATATGTTTATGCTTATTACAGAGGGAGAGTGCATTCCACTGAGCTCTAGTGCCGGGCCATTTCCGGGAAACGAATTTTGGTCATGGTGACCAGCGTGTGTGTCTCAGCCTTGGTTTGGAGGTTTCAGTTTCGAAAACTAAAACGTAAGAGTAGAGTTTATTTTTATTATTTTTATATATATATATATATATATATATATATATATATATATATATATATATATGAAATTGTAATATAGTATATAATATGCGTGCTGTATTTACTGTATGGACATGGTATCAGAAAACGTTTTTTAAGAATCAGTAGCCACATGTACCCATAGAGTACCTATTTTTTTTTTCCACGATATCTTCCTTCATATTCATCATAAGTGCTACCGGGCAAGGTTTGTTTTGCCTGGCAACACTTGTCTTTGTATTGTATTCAACTGAATATAGGTCATTGCATTCTGATTTTGTTTTAATTATTATGTTAAAATTTATTTACACAGCAAGTGGGGTGGTGTTGCGTAACTTGCGGATATCATCTTGCCAGGCTTGGTAGGCATTACATAATTCGAACTAAGTCTGATCGCCTCTCACACCCCAAAGTCAACTGTGGTTGGTAGAAGAGAGCAACTGGACTTGCTTGAAAAGTCTTGAAGACGTTTCGCCTCTCATCCGAAAGGCATCCTCAGTTCTGTCTGTCTAATAGGGAGCATCAAGTATTTATCCTCCCATGGATCACCACAGAATCCGAATCAGAATGCCGATGGCTGCACCGCAGGCGGCCAATAGATGTCATAGACACCCACCTCTGTTCAGTGATGGACGTTCCAGGTTGACAAAAATGAACGATCCTCTCTGGCTAAGATGTCTGCCAGTTTTCTGGAAGTCCTCTCATACTCCCGCACCAGTCGAAGAGAACTCATCCCAAAGTGCGTAAAAACATATCTGTGAAGATACTCAGTCATCCCTTTCGGATGAGAGGCGAAACGTCTTCAAGACTTTTCAAGCAAGTCCAGTTGCTCTCCTCTACCAACCACAGATTACTATGTACCTGGATGACTGAGTATCTTCACAGATGTGTTTTTACGCACTTTGGGATGAGTTCCCTTCGACTGGTGCGGGAGTATGAGAGGACTTCCAGAAAACTGGCAGACATCTTAGCCAGAGAGGATCGTTCATTTTTGTCAACCTGGAACGTCCATCACTGAACAGAGGTGGGTGTCTATGACATCTATCTGCCGCCTGTGGTGCAGCCATCGGCATTCTGATTCGGATTCTGTGGTGATCCATGGGAGGATAAATACTTGATGCTCCCTATTCGACAGACAGAACTGAGGATGCCTTTCGGATGAGAGGCGAAACGTCTTCAAGACTTTTCAAGCAAGTCCAGTTGCTCTCTTCTACCAACCACAGATTACTATGTACCTGGATGACTGAGTATCTTCACAGATACCCAAAGTCAACTCCACCTCCGTCAGCAATGTTGACAGGTGCACCCTGGATAGCCTGGCTTTGTGGCTGGGTAAACTAACGGAGTTCTGGCTGCTTCTGACTAGCCTTCAGTTGTCTTGCTAATGCTTGCTGCTGGACTCAGGTGATGATGAGGAGAGGGTGCAGTAGATTCTGTGGAACAACTACACCACCTTAAACAAATCATTGCATTGGAGTTGATGGATTGGTTTTGGTGTTAAGTCCAACGGCGATGGGGAGAGTGGTGAAGCAACAGGTATAGGATAGTACTGGCAGTCATCATCACAATCTTTCATGTTGGCGGTCTGGATCAGATGGTAGTCTTGTTACGCCAATTGGAGCAATGTAACTTTTCGGCAGCTTTCCAGATGTCAGACCAGCTCTATTTAGAGTGGCCACTATTCTCCCCAATCTGGGGAAGGGGTTAGAAAAGGTACCTTAAGCATTGGTTGCTCCTCTTTACCTGGTCAGCTAGTCACGGCTGACGGGTTATCCCATTTTGCAGTCGAAAAAAGCTGAGCATGAAACACCTAAAAATCGCTACCTGGAATATTCGTACACTAAATTGTGAACAAAAAAACAGCACTAATTGGTCTTGAGCAAAAAAAGTATTCAATTGATATAGCAGTGCTTTGCAAAACACATTTGCCTGGCAGTGGTCAATTATATGAAGAAACATCTGGTTACACCTATTTTTGGAGTGGTCTCCCGGAGTCTGAAAGAAGGCTGCATGGTGTTGCTGTTATGAAATCTTTGATAGCAAGGAAGTTGTCATCATTACCCCATGCGATAAATGAGCGTCTTATTACCCTTAAGTTACCACTGGGTAAGACACGTCATGCTACTATCGTTGTCACTTATGCCCCAATGATGAAAAATGATGCGCATGTGGAATAACAGTTCTACGCTGATCTAAGCAACCAAATCAACAAAACACCTGCCTGAGACAAGTTGGTTATACTGGGTAATTTAAAGCCTGTGTTGGGACCGATTATGTGGCTTGGCCCAGGACCTTTGGGCGTCATGGTACAGGGAAGTGTAACTCAAATGGGTTACTTCTCCTGTCACTCTGTCATGAGCACCAGCTAACCATCACTAACACTCTCTTTTAACTCTCCTCAATTTACAAAAACACCTGGATGCATCAAAGATCGAAACATGGGCATTTAATTGATAGGTCTTGGAATGTGCAAGATGTTGTCATAAGGGTTATGAAGGGTGCTGAATGTCTCACTGACCATAAAATGGTAGGATCACTACTAAAGGTCCAACTTAAAGAACCCATGATGAAACGCAATAATCAACCCACAAAGCAGTTGGATGTTGCCAAGCTCAAATGTGATGCATTTAAGTCAGACCTATAACATAGTATGACAGAAGCTTTGGAAGGTAACATCTTTTCAGAGGAAAACTGCACATCAGGTGTTTTGTGGAACCATTTCCATACTGTGGTGTATGAAACAGCAGCTGATGTGCTTGGAATAGCGAAAAGGAAGCAACCTGATTTGGTTTGCAGAAAACATCCAGGAACTGCTCCCTCTGATCCAGAGGAACAATGAGACTCATTTGAGATACACAAACTGAAATACTGGGGCAGCATTTAATGCTTTTACTGCAGCACACAATTCCTTGCAGCAAAAAATCAGAATGCTGAAAAATGAATGGCTCTTAGACAATACAAATCCAACATTTTGCTGATGCCCATGATATGAGAAACTTCTATCAGTCCTTGAAAGAAATCTATGGCCCTGTTAGTTGTGGAACTGTGCCCCTCCTTTCACTAGATGGGAAGCTTCTAACAGAAAAATCCGACATCTTGAATCGTTGGACAGAACACTTTCGCAGTCTTTTGAACAGACCATCTATTGTACGAGCTAGCATTTATGCCATAGAACAAAAGCCAGTCTTGGATGACCTTGCTGAGCCTCCTAGGAAAGTATAAGTAGCCAAGGCTACCAGCACCTTACAGAATGGCAAGGCTGTTGGTGAGGATGGTATCCTGGCCGAAGTCTTTAAATATGGAGGCCAAGCCTTACAGGATAAACTTAATGATCTTATTCTGGTTATGTGACAGTGAGGACATCCCTGACCAGTTTAAGGATGCTATTATAGTCACCATCTACAAGCGTAAAGGGGATTCTCGCAATTGCAACAATCATTGTGGTATCTTACTGCTGGTCATTATCTCTAAGATATTAACAAAAGTCATGTGACTTCTGTCCTCGACGATATCCTATCTGAGTCACAATGTAGTTTTAGAAGTAATCATGGCACTATCGATATGATCTTTGCTGCTAGGCAGCTGCAAGAGAAATGCATAGAACAAAACATCAGTTTATGCAGTATTTGTTGACTTGACGAAAGCATTCAACTCTGTGTCCTGCGATAGTCTGTGGAAGATCTTAGAGAAGCTGGGCATACCCGATAAATTTATTCAAATTTTGATGCAGCTCCACAGTGGCATGCGCGCGTGGCTGGTAATCTGTCAGATCGCGTTCGCATAACAACCGGTGTAAAGCAGGGCTGCGTTATTGCCCCAATCCTTTTTGGTATCTTTTCTGGTGTTACGCTAAATGAAGCATTTCTTGGCTGTGATGATGGTCTTTACATTAGACTTAGAACTGATGGAAATGTACCTGAGTGAACTTCTGCTTCTCTATGACCCGCCACGCCTACTTGGATCAAAAGGTGCAGGCTATCTGCTGGTACCTCGTATAGTGAAGGCTACATCAGGGGGCAGAGCCTTTTCTTACAAAGCCCCACAGTTATGGAACAGCCTTCCAAGTAATGTTCGGGAATCAGACACAGTCTCAGCATTTAAGTCTAGGCTGAAAACATATCTGTTTAGTCAAGCCTTTTGTTAATGGTGTTTGAGGTAAAGGAGTAGATCTGGAGGGTCCTCAGACCTAGAGTGTTTTGGTAAACTGGGATGTATGGATGCTGTCAGTCCCCACTCGCTTGCTCACTCGAGTTTGTTGACGGTGTAGTGGCTGCTGCTTTATGTCCCGGGGCTCCCTCATGCCTGTGTTACCTTCTGGCTCTCTCCTTTTATTTATGCTGTCATAGTTAGTTGCCGGAGTCCCTGCTTGTACTCGGTGCAATATGTATACTGTTCCTACTTATTCAGGTGACATTGGGCATACCTAACCACCTGTGTTTTCTTTCCCTCCCCTCCCCCCCCCCTCAAAATCTGTCCCTCTGAGTTACATGGAGTCAACAGGAAATCTTTTGGTGGAGACGGTGGAGACCTCGACTGGCTATCGTAGCCTGCAGGGAATCGGCCGTCAGACATTCTGCCGCATGTCCCAGACCTGGTGAAATGTAACTGAATTGTCTTGACCAGCCCTAAGGGTCCCATCTGCATCTCATCATTGCTGAGGAGTGTGCTCCCATCACCCAATCAAGCATCCAGCCAGAGCAGGTCATGATATATTTTACCATATTAACATGCCATTGTTGTGTGTTATGCCTGATGTAAAGACTCTCGTCTCTGCGAGCCTACCACACAGATTTAATACTTGTCATTTTTAGGGCATACCTAACAACCTGTTTCCCCCCCCCCCAATCTGTCCCTCTGAGTTACATGTTGATCCTGGGATTGAGATGCTGGCCTCTTCTGCCCCTCGGACCTGCTTGATCCATCCTGGTGCCCTGTGTCTGGTCGGAGTTTTATCGCACCGCTCCTGTGAAGGACGGCCCCATGAGGACAGTTGAGGGTTATACCTGTTAAAACTGTTAATATTATAGTCAGGCTGTCTGTTGTTGCCCAAATGAGGATGGGTTCCCTTTTGAGTCTGGTTCCTCTCGAGGTTTCTTCCTCATGTCGTCTGAGGGAGTTTTTCCTTGCCACCGTCGCCACAGGCTTGCTCATTAGGGATAGATTAGGGATAAAATTAGCTCATGTTTTAAGTCGTTCAAATTCTGTAAAGTTGCTTTGCGACAATGTTTATTGTTAAAAGCGCTGTACAAATAAACTTGATTGATTGATTGATTGAAATGTCAACATCTCAAGACTCTGTGCTAAAACCAAAGTGAAACTGATCCATGAGCTTCTTTTTGCTGATGACTGTGCCTTGTTTGCTCACACTGGAGAAGATATGCAGGCACTAGTGAGAAGCTTCTCAACTGTCACCAAACGGTTCGGCCTTTGCATTAGCATCAGGAAAACCGAGATCCTCTACAAACCTCCTCCAGCGACGGACCACGCGTCACCATCCATCTACGTAGATAACCAACAACTGAAGAACACAAACACATTTGTGTATTTGGGAAGTATGCTCTCAAGTGACGGTCAGTTGGACAGAGAAATCTCAAACCATATAGCGAAGGCTAGCGCCTCCTTCAGCCGCTTCTACGAAAGGGTTTGGAAATAGCCATGTGATAACTATCTCCAAAGATAGCTGTCTACCGTGCCGTTGTCTTAAGCACCTTGCTGTATGGAGCTGAGTGCTGGACCATGTAATGTCAGCATATCCAACAGCTTGAGGCTTTCCAGCAATGCTGTTTAAGAAAGATCCTTAAACTAAGCTGGGAGGATAGAGTATCATGTATAGAAGTGCTAAGCAAGACAAACTGCACTGCTATGGAAAGTATTATCATAAACAGTCACCTGCGATGGATTGGACATCTTGTCCACATGGATGATCACAGAATACCAAAGTAACTCTTCTACGGTGAGCTGGTTAAAGGGTACCGGAGTATAGGAAGACCCAGGAAGCGATTTAAAGATTATGCCAAAGACTTGCTAAAGAACTGTGGCATAGCTCTGTGCAACTTTAAAGAGCTTGCTGCTGACCACAAAAGCTTGGAGAGCTACTGTTCATAATGGCGTGTCTAAATTTGATTAAAATAGGCAATACATCAATCAGGCCTGTCTTAGAAGGAAATACCCTGAAGCTGCTGACGAGACAGTCCACAGATGCCATGTGTTTTTCAGGCCGTGTGCCTCTGCTGCTGGCCTTGCTGCTCATTCCCGTGCACGTCACCCACCCACCAACAGTAGTCATCAGACACGACACGACTTTATACAGTGGATATAAAAAATGTACACACCCCATTAAAATGATTTATTTTTTTTTTTTACATCAGAAAAACCTGAGACCATGATAAATAATTTCAAAACTTTCCCCCCCTTTAATGTGACCTATGACCTGTGCAATTCAATTTAAAAACAAATCTGTTCAGGAGAAACACATTACAAAATGTACAATAAGCTGGTTGCATAAGTGTACACACCCTTAAACTAATACTTTGTTGAAGCACCTTTTGATTTAATTGCAGCATTCAGTCTTTTTGGGTAGGAGTCTATCAGACTGCCACATCTAGACTTGGCAATATTTGCCCACTCTTCCTTGCAAGACTGCTCCAAATCTGTCAGATTGCAAGGGCATCTCTTGTGCACAGCCCTCTTCAGGTCACCCCACAGATTTTCAATTGGATTTAGGTCTGGGCTCTGGTTGGACCATTCCAAAACTATTTTGGGGTCATTGTCATGCTGAAAGATGAAATTCATCTTCAGCTTTCTAGCAGACACCTGAAGGTTTTGTGCCAAAATTGACTGGTATTTAGAACTGTTCATAATTTCCTCCACCTTGACTAAAGTCCCTGTTCCAGCTGAAGAAAAACAACCCCAAAACATGATGCTGCCACCACCATGCTTCACCGTGGGTATGGTGGTGTGTTCTGGTGATGTGCAGTGTTGTATGTTTGGCGCAAAAACCTTTTGGAATTGTGCCCAAAGAGTTCAACCTTGGTTTCATCAGACCATAACACGTTTTCCCACACGCTTTTGGGAGAGTTGATTATGATTTTTATATATATATATATATATATATATATATATATATATATATATATATATATATATATATATAAATTTTTTTTTTTTCTTTTGCAAAATTTAGCCAGGCCTGGATGTTTCTCTTTGACCCTACCCCACAGTCCAGACATATGGAGAATACGGGAGATTGTCACATGTACTATACAAGCAGTACTTGCCAGAAATTCCTGCAGCTCCTTCAGTGTTGCTGTAGGCCTCTTGCCGGCCTCGCTGACCAGTTTTCATCTTGTCGTTTCATCAATTTTGGAGGGACGTCCAGTTCTCGGTAATGTCACTGTTGTCCCATATTTTCTCTACTTCTTGATGACTGTCTTCAGTGTGCTCCATGGTATATCTAATGCTGTGGAAATTTTCTGTACCCTTCTCCTGACTGATACCTTTTAACAGTGAGATCCCTTTGATGCTTTGTAAGCTCATTGCGAACCATAGCTTTTGCTGGAGGATGCAACTGAGTAAATGTCTGAATTTTATTTGGGGTTAGAGTCATTTTAATTGAGGGCAGGTGTGTACCCAAAAAGACTGAATGCTGTAATTAAATCAAAAGGTGCTTCAACAAAGTATTAGTTTAAGGGTGTGCACACTTATGCAACCAGCTTATTGTACGTTTTTTGCTTTTCCCCCAGAAATTTGTTTGTTTGAAAAACAAACAAATTGATTTGGTTGTTTAAATTGAATTGTACAGGTTATACATCACATTAAAGGTGGGAAAAGTTTTGAAATGATTTATCATGGTCTCATTTTTTTTTTACATCAGAAAAACCTATCATTTTAATGGGGCATGCACACTTTTTATATCTACTGTATACATACACACACAGCATCCTGACTATTTTGGAATCAGAGTTGTATATGGAATTCCTTGCCACCTCCAGTTGTTGTCATCACCAAGTATGGGTATAGCCAAGTGTGTATGTGTGCTCCAACCCCAAATCAGAAAAAGGTTGGGATGTTATGGAAAACGCACGTTTAAAAACAAAGCAGTGATTTCTAAATTTACTTTGACTTGTATTTCATTGCAGACAGTATAAACCCAAGATATTTAATGTTTTGTCTGGTCAACTTCATTTCATTTGTTAATATACATCCATTCTTGCATTTCATGCCTGTAACGCATTCAAAACAAAGTTGGGACGGGGCAATTTATGGCTAGTAATGAGGTAAAACAAGTAATGATGTGACTTGAAACAGGTGATGTCAACAGTTGATTGTCATAATGATTTGGTACAAAATCAGTATCTAGGAAAGGCCTAGTCTGTTCCTCAAAAACAATGTTCCTCAAAGAAAGATACAAAGGAATTTGGATATTTCACCCTCTAAAGTGCATAGTATCATTAAATGATTCAAGGAATCTGGAGGAATTTTGGTGCATAAAGGGCAAGGATGCAAGCCAAAGGTGATCCCTCAGACTGTACTGTCCCAAGAACCGGCATTCATGTGTAGCTGATGTAACCACACGGGCTCAGGATTACTTTGGCAAACCTTTGCCAAGCATTACAATACAGAGTTGCATCCACAAATGCCAGTTAAAACTCTACTGTGCAAAAGTTACAGTGGTGCTTGAAAGTTTGTGAACCCTTTAGAATTTTCTATATTTCTGCATAAATATATGACCTAAAACATTAGATTTTCACGCAAGTCCTAAAAGTAGATAAAGAGAACCCAGTTAAACAAATGAAAAATATTATACTTGGTAATTTATTTATTCATTTATTTGTTACTTGTTTATGTAAGTTGGTGAGGACCACACAATTATTATTTAGAACCTGATCAACAAAAACATAGAATTGAAGGCGGGTGTACTTTCTTCTTCCCATGACTGCATGTTTTGGGGAAAACATTAACACAGACATCAGGTTTACAATTTTCTCTTTAGCCGGCTACGACAAGTGAGATCCCAATAAGGAGTGTAGTGTTTAGTCATTCCCATCATTGTTTCTTTATCTAGCTTATGATCTAACATTCACTGTACCATCTGTATTTGTGCCTCAGTATCCGTTATTATATAGACACACAGTCCATACATGCCTCTCGGACACATTTTCTCAATCATATGTAAATATATCCATATGGGGACACAGTACTCTGTATAACTGGTACAGGATTAGAATTTGAACCTAGTATAGCCTAATCATGTTCAATAATACCTTTCTATGTCTCTCTCACTATCTCCCAAACACACACAGACGGTGTGGTGGCCCTGTCTTTCTCCATCAGCTCCCTGACTTTGATTGGCATGCTGGCAGTGATCACATACACAGTAAGTTTGTTAAGCCGCCATCTGAGCCTGTACAGTGCTGATTTGCGCACACATTTAAAAAGACTGTCTGCATGTCTAAAAAGACTGTAAAACTGCAAACAAACTATCATCTTTGAATATGTGTGCTGTAGACTGGAGTGAGCGCAAAGAAATTGATGAAAAAAGAAGGCTGTGGCAGCCCTCAGCTTGTGGGACTTTGTCACTGCCTTTACTCTCACTCTAAGACAGGGGTCACCAAACTACGGCCCGCGGGCCAGATCCGGCCCGCCACCCCCCTTTGACCAGCCCCTCTGCCCCCCATCACTTGAACCGGCCCTATGAGGCAATCCCCAAAAGTGGTCATGGCCTATTTTTTTTTAAATTGCTTTTTGGCAAATAATAACGTCTGCATCTTGTATTTTTTGTTGATTTTATCAATTAAAATTGATATTTAGTTATAAAATGAACTATTCATATTTTCCGAATTTTCGTCATATGCTCGCGATCAAGCAGTGACAGGCAGCGCACGCACAGAGAACTGTCAGTGTTCAGGACAGCAAAATGGCTAGCAGTAAGCGAAAAGCTGACAGAGAGTGCAGAGTTTTTAAAAAACAGTGGACCACCGATTATTTTTTTCGTTCAGTGTAAGGACCGTGCAGTTTATCTTGTATGTAAAGAAAGTGTGCCGGTTTTCAAAGAATATAATCTGCGTCATCACTATGAAACCCGCCACAAAGAGTATGCTAGTTTGCGAGGGCAAACAAGAGAAGACAGGATTCGGAGGATGAAATGCGGACTGGCTGCACAACAGAATGTATTCCTTCACCAAACCCAGATCAACCAGGCTGCTGTCTGAGCTAGCTATAAGGTAGCTCACCTACTAGCTACCCATGGAAAGCCGTTTACTGATGGGGACTTTGTTAAAGTATGCATGCTTGCTGTGGCCAAGGAGGTGTGTCCCGACAAGAAGGATGCGCGCAATGCGGTGAGTCTCTCCGCACCTACTATGACCAGGCGAACCGAAGATTTGGGGGACAACGTGTATGACCAGCTGAATGAGAGAGCGTCAGAATTCGAGTTTTTTGCTTTGGCCATGGATGAGAGCAATGACGTGCAGGACACAGCACAACTGCTGTGATCTATTGATCTATTGCTCATATTATTATAATTTCACTGTTTTTTAAAATGTATTTATTTTATAGGCCTATTTATTTGACCTTTATTAAGTGCTGCATACAATTATTTATATTATTAATAATATCAACAGGCCTACCTACAATTTATAATTTTCCACTCACCTTTGCCAGTGTCAATCACCTCAAATAGGGAGATGTTTCTTACCTTGACAGCTTTGATATTTTTATTAGAAAATAAATGGAATATCAGTGGTATTTCAAATTAAAACAAAGTGTGAAGACTTGATTACTACTTTTGCAAACCACTAGTAAAGATAAATAAATATGTGCCAGGAATCAAGTGTTGATATAGTAGTATGGATATAGTAGTGGGGATGGCCGTGCCAGGCTAGTAATCTCTACTACACAATGAGGCCTGCTGGTGGTCATATTTGTCTAGGTCATACAATTCTATGTGATATAGCTGACCCGACCCCCATCACAGTCAGGAACGACAATGTGGCCCCCAGAGAAAAAAGTTTGGTGACCCCTGCTCTAAGATCTTTTCTCTTTCTCTTGATGAAAACATGACTCATGCAAAATTACCAATCCTATCCTATTCATGTCATGCCTGTGACAGATGATTTATCACACTGGGTGAATTGTTATATGTGATCAACCTAATGGAATCTTAAGTAATAAGCTCCATATGGAGTTTCATACTTGTCCAGGCCTGGCAAATTTATCAACTCACTTTGCGCCCAAGTGGCCACATGCTGTTGATTTAAAACATCTGGCTGAAATGTAAACTTTATATAATATTGTTGTAGCTGAAAGTAAATGCATTAGTTTTTAAAAACATTACACTTGTGAAATTCAACATTTCAACTCATGTAGATGTTTTTGTACTATCTGCAAAGTTTATATAAGTCATGTTTATTTAAGTTTACCTAATAAGTCAGCCTTATTAAGGCTGTATTTCTGCACTTAGCAGGCACACATTTAAGTACAAATTATGTAACTAAACTAATTATGTAATTCTAAACTAGTGTGGTACATTACATTAAAAAAAAGCTCATTTTAAATTAATCCACTTCTCAAGGTTTCATATTTATCTCATAAACAGCATAATAAAATAGACAAATCGATGGGGAGAAATAAATTGTCTTAGTCCTGACTTCAGAATCATCGGCTTTCCCCCTTTAAACTGTTTTTTGTTTGATTGTTTCAAACAATAGGAGAATTTGTATTTGTCTTTGTTCTAAGAAAATTCATTCTCATTAAAATAACTTTTTTTTAAAATAATACATGGTGTATTATTTTGCCTTAAAATATATTGAGAACATTTTATATAAAAGCAAATATGATCTTGTTCTTGAAAAACAATTATTTATAATTGGTTCTCAACTCCCTACTTGTTGCCTTTAAGCATGTCCTTTTTCTATGGATATGGAATTACCCACATAAAAAAAAAATCCCTTTTATTTTCATTCATTACCTTGTGAAAAACCAAATAACTTTCAAAATAAGACAGAGATGGATGCTGACTTGCACAAATCAGACAATGGATATAATAATACATAAGGACTTGGGCACAGTGAAGGACATAACAAAAAGGTTCACCCGTGATGTTTATGAATTTCTTTCCCTGGTGAAGAAAATCCTCTTCACAATAGTTGGCCAGATCAAGAATAGCCTCCAGGAGGTAGGCATATCCTATATCAAATTCAACAGTCAAGAGAATTATTCATCAGAGTACATACCTAATTCACAGAGTACATACATAATCTAGCTCAAGATGTAAACCATTGGAAAGCCTTAAAAAAAAAAAAAAGGAAGACCAGATTGGTGTTTGCCAAAACATCCGAGAACAACATCCTATGGGTATGTGAAACAAAGATCGTATTGTATAAGAATTATGGGAAGAGTATGGAGAAGGAATTGCTCATGATCCAAAGAATACAGATGGCATGGCATCTGCATGTATGGCTACTACTGTAACTGGGTTCCTTGTATTAACTGTAATTGCAACTGCTGATAAAAGTGGCACAATTAAGTCTGTTATATATAGGGCTATATTATCTGCTGAAATTCTACCAAATACTTCAAAACTCATTGGACAGTGTCAGCGTGCAGATGCCAATGAGCTGAAGCATACTTCAAAAGCAGCCCAAATGCTTTTTTAAGGCAAAGAAGTGGAATGTTCTGCAATAACCAAGAGACTCAACAGACCTGACTCCAGTTGAGGTGCATTTCAAGTGCTCAAGTCAAAACTGAAGGCAAATCTCAAGAACAAGAAGGCAATGAAGACCACTGCATCTGGAAGAGCCTCAGCAGGGAAGAAACTGAGTATCTGATTTATGTCTCTGGGTTCTAGCTAGACATCAGGCAGCCACTGACTGCGAAGGACTTCCAACCAAGTATTTAAAAATGTCTCGTTAAGGGTGGACCAGAAATAAAAAGTGCTGCAATTTGATGTAAATACCCTCAAATCTATCGCAGGGCTAACACAAGCGCACGCGCGTATATACGTGTGTGTATACACATACATACATACATACATACATACATATATATATATATATATATATATATATATATATATATATATATATAAATAAAATCTCCTCCTCACCCCCGGTGGGGGGGTGGTATCCATGTCATCCTCAAGCTCGGGTCCTCTACCAGAGGCCTGGGAGTTTGAGGGTTCTGCGCAGTATCTTCGATGTTCCTAGGACTGCGCTCTTCTGGACTGAGGCTTCAGATGTTGTTCCTGGGATTTGCTGGAGCCACTCTCCCAGTTTGGGGGTTACTGCCCCAAGTGCCCCCACTACCATGGGGACCACGCAACCCTTGATCTTCCACATCCGTTCCAGCTGCTCTTTCAACCCTTGATACTTCTCAAGTTTCTCATGTTCCTTCTTCCTGATGTTGGCATCAGCTGGGATCGCCACATCTATCACCACCACCCTCTTCTGCTCTTTGTCCACCACCACTATGTCCAGTTGGTTAGCCAGGATCTGTTTGTCAGTCTGGAAGCTGAAGTCCCACAGAACCTTGGCCCTGTTGTTCTCAGCCACCTTCTGTGGTATGGCCCATTGGGACTTGGGTACTTCTATTCCGTACTGGTTGCAGATGTTGAGGAGATATATATATATATATATATATATATATATATATATATATATATATATATATATATATAAAAATGTGTGTGTGTATATATATATATATATATATATATATATATATATAAAAATGTGTATATATGTGTATGTTTGTGTGTGAGACTCGCGCTGCAAGGCAGGGAGAACACAGACACAAAACCCAGTGAATTTAAGGAAAAAGTATTGGAGAAGAAGCATCGGGGAAGTGTAGTGTGAGAGTGGTGCAGTAGACGGGGAGCCCAAGCCAACCTAGAGCAGGATCGCTGGTGGGTGTTGGCTGTGCCGGAGCCTGTCAGTGTCCGAGGCTGCGAGAGCAGGTGTGATTGCTGGGGAAACGTGTGGAAGGCTTGAGCTAGTCATCGTCCTCTGTCTCTTCAAAGTTTCCTTTCCAGAGAGAGGGAGAGCGCACATGAGCCACAGAGCACATTCACAATTCAACTAACCTCTAAGAGCTGCGGTACCTTTTTATACTCCTCGGCTGCTTGAGGAGGATGAAGGTGCCAATTATGCCATTCTAGTGTGTGATCAGCAGGCCCTGTCCCCTGATCATGCTGCTTTCAGCTGTCAAAATTACTATTTTGACAGCCAAATTGCTGTGGGAGCAGTTGGGTGTAGAATGGTGCGCTGCTTTGGCCATGTGCTTTTGGAGTTATGATGATGATTTTTTATTATTATTATTAACACACTTATTTTGATGCTTCCTTTGACAATTTCCATCATTTCACTCTGACATTTAAAGCTCAATTTGTACCTCATGCAAAGATCCTTTTGTAGGTGAGCCCAAGCACAGTTTATATGATGAACTGTGGGTGGTAAAAGAGAGCAACTGGACTTGCTTGAAGATTCTTGAAGACATTTCACCTCTTATCCAAAAGACTTCTTCAGTTCTGTCTGACTAATAGGAAGTATCAGGTATTTATCGTCTCATGGATGAAAAGCAATCCTAAGGTGTTGTTGAGTCATCCTGTTGGCGTGGGTCACTGGGGGCTGGGTGTGAACGGTCTAGAGTGTCGTTGGGGTGAACAGTGGGTTGTTGGTTCTCTCTGTCCTCCTGTGAGTCACTGAAAACAGCTGGGTTTTGGCGTGCATTCAGTTGTCTGGAAAGTGTGCCAAGGACTGCATTGTAGGTGGCTGATAAATGGACCACCACCTCTGTTCAGTGATGGTCATTCCAGGTTGACAAAAATGGCTTCTTTAACTCCTTGCTCACACCAACGATCCTCTCTGGCTAAAATGCATACGTTGCAATCCTGAAATGAGTGTCCTTTGTTGTTAAGATGAAGATAGACCGCAGATTCTTTGCCTGAGGAACTGGCTCTCCTGTGTTGAGCCATGCGCCTGTGAAGTGGTTTTGTTTCCCCCAACATACGAGTCCGTGCATTCCTCACTGCACTGAATTGCATACACTACGTTGTCCTGTTTGTGTCTGGGTATTCTGTCCTTAGGGTGGACCAGTTTCTGCTTCAGGGTGTTACTGCAATATAATAATAAAGCAGGGGGGAAAATATTAATTATTCTATTCTAAATAGTAATTATTTTATTTTCAAGTACAAAACTATTGATAAATCGCAGCTTCCGGATCCTGGAAAAAGGCAGCCTTGCCCCAGGACTAATCTTGCATGATGTCATGCATGGAACCCCGGTTATCTGGGTAATTACGGTTCATCTGACTCCATGCTTGTTTACTCACTGAAATTGGATATTATTTTTGGAATCTTACAAAAATAATGATGGGAAAGCGCTGCATTGTGTTTAGATGTTCAAATCCATATACAACAGGACATTCAGTTCACGAATTTCCGAGAAATGACACTAATCTAAAGCGACAGCGTGTGAAGTTTGTGCAAACGAAGTGGGCAGATTTCATGTCTCCTCCTAATAATAAATCTGACTTATCTAGTGTTCACCACCACCACCAGAACGGCCACATGGGAATTATTGGAGCAAAAATGAAATCCCTTTATTTAATGATATTTGATCTGGCATTTGGACAGTTCATCGATTCCCTTGTTTGCCCATTTCATATTTTCTTACACTTATTCAGTGTAATTATTGAATGTTTTAAAGATTATATTTCTGCATTTATTGAGGTACATGTAAATACTTTTCTCTAAATTTTGCAGTGGCCAGCTTAGAATAAAAATCCACGAATCAATCTGTTTTTCCAATTCTCTCTGGCTGGTGGTGCACTATTGGTGGTGAGTGGGGACTGTCGTGAACTGAGTGAACTGGCAGTTTCTCATCTTGGGGGCTCGAAAAGATAACGATTTACTCCAGAATATGCTTGATAATCATCTGCCCCTTCATCCGACATATAAGAATCTCAATCACTATCAGAATTCTCTCCAAAACGTGATTCCATATCAAGACTGGTCTAACCACTGCTATGCACATGAACAAAATTGATACCTGGATTATTATACGTGTGACATTATGCACCCCTTTGGGATCTTCCAGTTCAATCTTGGCAGATTCCATGAAAATTGGCTGATTTTATTGATTTTTCCATTAATTTATGGGCTTTTGAATCAGTTATGGTTCGAAAGCACATGGTCAATCAACATAATGATTGTTGCTTTGTACAAGGAAAAAAAGTGTAGTTTAGGGACATTTAAATTCACTTTCAGCAAGACAATGTCAAACTGCTTTCTGCACATATGAAAACTGCATGGCTCCATAGTGTAAGAGTTCAGGTGCTTAACTGGCCTGCCTGCAGTCCAGACCTGTTTCCCATTTAAGACATTTGGCGCATTATGAAGCGCAAAATACAATAAAGGAGACTCTGAACTGTTGAGCAACTGAAATTGTATATCAGACCAGAATGGGACAACATTTCTCTTTCAAAGCTAAAACAATTGGTCTCCTCAGTTCCCAAACTTTTACAGAGTGGTGTTAAAACTAGCGGTGTTGCAACACAGTGGTAAGCATGCCCCTGTCCCAACTTTTTTGAAAGGTGTTGCTGGCATCAAATTCAAAATGAGCATATATTTAAAATAAATAAATAAAAATAAAATAGCATGTAGTGTTTGGCATCTACTTCTCACCTGTCTGGTTTAAAAGGGTTTAAAGTTGATTTTTGGGGGGTTTTTTTGGTCTGACTATCCTATTAACTACCTGTGTAACACCTTCCTGAGTACAGCAGTGAGAAACTGGGAGCAGGCATGACAGTTCAAGGTGTGCTTTATTTTAATGTTCATTTTTCAGTGAGTCTAACACACATGCATGCGCGCGCACACGTTGGAGAACACAGCTCACTCTCATTATTGGTCATCTGCAAGACGCACAGAGACGCACATTAATAGACAGCCAGTAATCAGACACGGGTGTAGCTTGTCACATTACCTGCTGGTTCAACTCGACTCCTCACCGTTCGCAGCTGATGCTCAACCACACCCTCGCTGCCACATACCCCCTACTGCCCAACTCAAACCGGGTAGCCACCTGGCCTGCAGCTGATTTCCCAACCCAGCAAGAGTGTTAATCTGCTACCACCATCTGTGCCCCCAGCCTGTGGACCACCCCTAATTTAAAGGGCTGAAGGGCCAAATACCAACGAGTGATCCACATATTGGCATCCTTCATGCAGTGGAGCCACTGGAGCAGGGCATGGTTGGAACAGAGGGTGAAAGGGCATCCAAGCAGGTAGTACTGGAAAGTGAGGACTACCCACTTGATGGCTAAACACTACTTCTTGATGGTGCTGTACTTAAACTCTTGCATTGAGAGCTTGTGGCTGATGTACAGCATTGGGCACTCCTCCCCCTCCCACCACCTGGGACAAAATTGCCCCCAGCCCTCTGTCCAACTCGTCCATCTGTAAAATAAAAGGGAGAGAAAAGTCAAGTGAATGCAACAATGGGTCCTCACACAAAACTGCTTTAACTTGAGCAAAAACTTGTTTGCATGGCTCTGTCCACTGGACGAGATCTGGTACCCTCTTTTTAGTAAGGGGCAAGTAAGTAGTTAGT
This sequence comes from Neoarius graeffei, assembly GCF_027579695.1. NCBI lineage: Eukaryota > Metazoa > Chordata > Actinopteri > Siluriformes > Ariidae > Neoarius > Neoarius graeffei. The sequence continues at coordinate 21,455,359 of NC_083571.1, forward strand.
TAGCTGGTGACGTTTGAAAAATTAGGCACAAACTGCCTATAAATAGCCAGCCAGCCCCAGGAACTGCCTCACCCCATTTGGTCTTAAGTCTTGGGCAGGCTGCAATTGCTGCAGTCTTATCAATTAGGGGGGGACACCTGCCCCTGATCCAAGTGGAAGCCCAGATATTGTACTCCTATCCAATTGCACACTTCAGGTTTGCCATGAGCCCAACATGCCTCAGCGACCTCAGGACAGCCCTGAGATGTTGTAAATGCTGATGCCAATCATTACTATAAAAAAATGTCTGAATAGGCACCAACATGTGCACTGTGGGGATGGAGGATTTTGTCCATCAGATGCTGAAACATCACCGGGGCCCCAAACAATCCAAACAGAAGGGTGACAAACAATATGAAGTGGAAAAGGCTGTTTTTTTCACGGGATAATTGAGTCAATATCCTTTAGTTAAATCCAGTGTCAAATAAAAGCGAGCTGCATCTAACCGATCGAGCAGCTCATCAATGTGAGGCGTCGGATATGCATCAAATTTAGACACCACGTTGGTTTTTCTATAGTTCACATCGAACTGGACCATCCCATCGATCTTGGGAACTAAGACCACTGGCCTGCTCCAGTCGTTGTGCGACTCCTCACGTACCCCCATGTCAAGCAATGCCTTGAGTTCATCCCAAACCACATTGTTCTTGGGGAGCTGACACGGGCGGCTGTGCACCACCACATCTAGGGGAGTCTCGATGTGGTGCTCTATGAAGTCAGTGCAACCTGGGAGGGGTGAGGAGAAATCACAGAATTCCTCCTGCAACCTGATAACCTGGGTGAATTGGGCTGCATCTTTTGGACTTGCCTCCAGTCTCAGCTCTGCCCTCTTGGGAAATGAAGATTGATCTAGTGGCCTGACAAGATCCATGCCAATTCTTTCAAAGGGGATCTCGATTAACGGTTATGGGTACAACAAATGCTGGGTTTACCAGCTGGCATTCGTAACAAGCTGCACACCACCTGTGGACATCACTGCAAATCCCGGGCCAATAGAAGTGGGCCATGAAACAATTTTAGTGTTTTGTCCTGAACTAAATGCCCAACCATAGGGTTATGATGAGCCACATGGAATAAAGGTTCCCTCCGGCTCTTCGGGACGAACGACTATGTCGTCTTTTCCTTAGCTTTGAGTGTCCAGTCACTCAATACAACCTATCCTTAGTAATAGCAAAGTATGGAAAGGGAAGCACAATGTTGGGATGGAGGTTTTGATCATCAGTTACTTTCACATGGTCAAAAGCGTGCCTCTGGGTCTTGTCTTGCATCTGCTCTAGCCTGAAATCCACAGGATTCCCTTGAGAGAGAGGAGGCACGATGTTCTCCCTCCATGTCATCATGATGTGGTGCTGACAGCACTGAGACTGTCTCCTTGGCCAGTGTTGCGACAGCATTCCCCAGCAGGACCCATCCACTACTAACTGTTTTATTAGCATACTAAACCCCAGTCAGTCTGTTCCCAGGATAAGTGGATGGGTGGAGCTTGGGCTAATTGCCACTACCACACTATACTTTTTTTTTTCCCTGGACATGAATAGTGATGGGTATTAGTGGATATTTGTGAGCATCCCTATGCACATACTTCATCTTCACCAATTGTGCATGTCCCAGTGCTCTGTATTGAATCAGGCTTTGATGCATGGAGGTCTGATTACAACCAAAATCCACCAAAGCCTGATGTGCACCCCCTTGACTACTCAGAGATGCTCGATCCGGGGAAACCTGCGGCGTGTCAGGAATGCGAATCAGAATCCCTGCCTCTTTTTGTGGAAATGCTGATTCCGGGAAATCCCAGCCTTCCCGCCATGCCGACAGACCTGCCTGGACTTGCTCCCAGTTTTGGTGGGCATGGATGGGTCCACCTGGTGGGGGTTGGCGGCAGCACAGACACAGCAGGTGAAGAGACTGGAGGACAGACATGAGTGCAGGGAGCGGGTGTCTGGGGAACTGGCCCCCGTCTCCATGGAGCTGGGATAGGTGAAGGGAGAGAGAGAAAGGAAGAGCAGCTACAAGAGCGCCTGCTCCTGGAAATGCCATCAGATGGTCCTCTGCCAGCCAGACTGCCTCCTCCAGCGATGCCGTACAGTGACACTGGATCCACGTCGAGGTCTCCCTCAACAGTTGAGCGATGAACTGTTTCAGTGTCGTGATCTATGATGTCCTTCACGTTGCACTCACCTGCCAGCAGCCACCGTGAGCAAGCGTCCTGGAGCTTTTGCACAAAAGCAAACGGGCAGACGACTTTTGCTGTAGGCCAGCATGCAAAAACTCTGGTGGTGGTGTTCTGGTCTGTGGCCGACCCATTGCAATATAGCCCACTTCAGTTCAGGATACTCCAGTACACTGGTGGTCAGGAGCTGCTGAACTGAGTTGTGCCCGAAAGGAGCAGCAATAGGCAAGCTGCCCACTGAGAGGTTGGGCTTTGCCTACTGTAAGTCAAGATCAGACAAGATCAGTTGTTCAAGATCAAGAACAATTTCATTTATTTTCTCCAAAGATAAGAATAATGCAATTTTGATATTAAGTTGTGTATCACAAGTATATTGAAAATATTTACTTCATAAAAGACTTCCATTTATAGAGTCTGTCTCCTTCTGTTTTGTCCTGGCCACTCCTTCTCTTCTGGTCTGCTTTTTCAGTCAGCACATAACACACCTGGCTTTGCTTCAGCATTCCTCTTTTTATTAAAAAAAGAAAAAAGGTGAAATAAGGAATTGAGTTGAGGACAGAGGGTGTGTTCCACATGCTCTGGTGTGTGTGCGCGTGCGCACATGTGTGCATGCACATGTTTGTGTATTCCCCAGTCTTTGTTTCTATGGGGAGTGATGGTACAAATGGTAGATACTCACTGATGTGTATTTGCCCTACGACAGGGGTTCTCAGCCTTTTATACTTTAAGGCTCTCCTATTCATACTTGTAATGAGTCAGGGCCCATTAAAAAGGTCCCTAATTATTTTGGCTCGTCTATTCTATTAGAATCTAATAATCTACTGTAAAGTGCATTAATGGAATACATCACCACTCCCTGATGGGAGCCCAGGAATTAAATACAGTCCAGCCAAAAAGTCTTCACACCCCTTTCACCTTCTCTGTTTTCTTGTTACAGACTTATTCTACAATAGATTGAGTTCATTTTTTGTCACAAAATTCTACACAAAATAGCCCATAATGACAAAGTGAAAGCAGGTATTTAGACATTTGTGCTAATTTATTAAAAATCAAAATATAAAATATATGTACATAAGTGTGCACACCCTTTGATATGACACCCAAAAGTGAGCTGAGGTGCACTTTGTTTCCACTGATACTGCTTGAGCTGTTTCTACAACTTAATTGGAGTCCACCTGTGGTAAATTCAATTGATTGGACATGATTGAGGATTGCCAACATCTGCCTATATAAGGTCCCACAGTTGATGGTGCATGTCAGAACAAACTCCAAGCCATGGGGTCAAATGAATTATTTGTAGACCTCAGAAACAGGATTGTGTCAAGGCATAGCTCTGGAGAAGAGTACAGAAAAATTGCTGCAGCTTTACAGGTCCTAAACAGCACAATGGCCACCATCATTCATAAATGGAAGAAGTTTGGACCCACCAAGAATCTTCCTAGACCTGGCCGCCTAGCCAAACTGAGTGATCAGGGAAGATGGGCCTTGGCCAGGGAGGTGAGCAGGAACCCAAGAGTCACTCTGGCAGAGCTCCAGAGTATCCTTGTGGCGATGGGAGAACCTTTCAGAAGATCAACCATTCAGGCGGCACTCCACAAATCAGGCCTTTATAGTAGAGTGGCCAGATAGAAGCTACTCCTTAGTAAAAGGCACATGACAGCCTGCTTGGAGTTTGCCAAAAGGCATCTATAGAGATCTTGCATGTGACGTCACAGCCGATCCAGATTGTAACAGACGCCATCTTGTCAGTCAAACGCCATATTTCCGCCTTCTACTTCATTCTGGTTCTACTTCTGCTTCTACTTCTACCTTTTCTTCTGGAAAACCCTATTATATACAATTCTACTACAACGGCTGCGGCTACAAGCTCTCCCTACCTGTGCACGTTTTTTATGTTTTTTGTGTGTATTTTTGTGTGTTGTTCGTCTGTACCGGAATTCAATATCCACTACAACCGTATGGACTTACTGGACATTGGTTTCCAGCAGAAAATGACGGTTTGTAGCGATTTCCATCGCATGCACAACATTCCGGACGAGATAGCGAGACCAGCAGGGTCTCCGTAGATTGTTATCGGGTCTGGCAGGCGAAGGAGGCGGCGGCGGAAGCAAAAGCGAGGCTGCAGGCAGAGCCGGCCTGTTGACTAAGCTCAGGAAACAGCCACTCAAACCTCCACTGCCAAGCCTCTACCTCTCCAATGCCAGATCCATGGTAAACAAGACGGACGATTTGGAATTACAGCTGGAATTACCTTATTCTATTCTATAATTGGCTGGTCAGTGCTATACTAGATACTACTGATATCTAGTATCAGTACTAGTAATACTTAAGTGACTTACCCGTCCAATGAGGATTGTTATTTTCTTGTTTACAAGATGACACATCTGAGGGGGGTTGACAAATCCTGAATTTCTGTAAAGATAACTGTCCAGAGATTTATAAGCACGCAGTGCTTCACCACTGAACAGTGAGGGAAAGTTTGAGGTAATTATACACGTCACAATGAAGAGGAGTAGTAGTTTGTAAAAAAGACCCACCCATTGTCTAAACGTGGTTTGGGTTTAGACTTTATTGTATTTAAGGGTAAATACTTGTGATTAATGTCCAGAGGGACAGAAACAGTGTGATAAATTGTGATACTGAGAGAGTGGAGTGCGAGATTTCTTTTTCTTAGAATGTAGTGACATTTTCTAATGCACCTGCACCAGAGATTGCGAATGTCTTGATTTCACAAAACAAATTCTATTTAAGAGTACAAGCAATGAGGCTAAAGGCCTCTGCATGCTCGTGCGGCAAGGCTTTCGCAGATAGCTTTTCGCAGACAGTTGTAATTTATTGTTGAGCGGGGATAATAGGCGTGCGCGATGTTATTCACTGGCACAACGCAAGGGGGCGCGAAGTCGCTAGGAGTAGTTGGTGGGTGTGGTTAGTGGAGTGTTTATCCTCCGGTTACTTATAATGACTAGAACTTTTTTTTATAATGACTAGAACTGGAGTCGTATAGATGTATGTACTTCCTCAATCAACCGCTCTTCGTGCTGCTCCATCTTCGCTCGTGTTTTTAAAAATGCCGGTCATGAAAACAAACCAAACCGGGAAAGTAGGGAAGCGGAAGTGCGTGTACAGCGGATGTAGAGTGGACCAATCAAGGCCAATTTATGCTGACAACCCAGTCCTCGCAGATAGCGTCGCAGACAGTGTCTGCGTAGCCCCCCCACCTTCGCAGATGCTCTGCATGCACCTCCCAAAAATTGTGACCACCGCAGAAGCCTCGCAGACAGCGCCGCAGACAAGAGGGCTCTGATTGGTCCACTCTACATCCGCTGTACACGCACTTCCGCTTCCCTACTTTCCCGGTTTGGTTTGTTTTCATGACCGGCATTTTTAAAAACACGAGCAAAGATGGAGCAGCACGAAGAGCGGTTGATTGAGGAAGTGAGGAAGTATGTACATCTATACGACTCCAGTTCTAGTCATTATAAAAAAAAAGTTCTAGTCATTATAAGTAACCGGAGGATAAACACTCCACTAACCACACCCACCAACTACTCCTAGCGACTTCGCGCCCCCTTGCGTTGTGCCGGTGAATAACATCGCGCACGCCTATTATCCCCGCTCAACAATAAATTACAACTGTCTGCGAAAAGCTATCTGTGAAAGCCTTGTCGCACGAGCATGCAGAGGCCTTCAGAGCCCTCTTGTCTGCGGCGCTGTCTGCGAGGCTTCTGCGGTGGTCACAATTTTTGGGAGGTGCGCGCAGAGCGTCTGCGAAGGTGGGGGGGCTACGCAGACACTGTCTGCGATGCTATCTGCAAGGACTGGGTTGTCAGCATAAATTGGCCTTAAGTAATCATGCACACTGAGATGCTGCAGAGAGAAGTTATTTTGGACTATGCAGAAGCAATCATACTGTAACTGAAGAAGAGTTACTTGCTTTCAATTAATTTTGCATTTTGAGCTTCAATGTGTTTGAATTGGGGGGGGGGACCTCTTGTCCTGCTGTACTTGAAGTCAATTTTTATTTTGAGCAGCTTGATTTTATTGCATTTCATCAGTGTTTTTAGAGATGGAAGTTACTAGAAAAAATGGTTTGTATTTTTCTTTTATATTTATTGCAGTTTTGCATAATAAATGTTCTTAAAATACCTCTGTACTAATTGATGTACAGGAGTATCTGCCATGCAGTTGCCATACCAGTGCTTTTCCCTTTCAGAAGCCGAAATTTTAATAAAAATGAATATGCCTTGATTTACACTGTTTCAATCTGTGGTTTAGATTATACTGTGATATACAGTCAAGTTTACAAGTATTTGGACGGACACAGTTTTCATAATTTTGCTTCTGTACACCACAACAATGAATTTGAAATGAAGCAAGCAAGATGTGATGATTCTTCTTTTGGCTGCTCCTGTTAGGGGTCACCACAGCAGGTCATCATGATCCGCATATTTGATTTGGCATAGGTCCTTGCACTGGATACCCTTCCTGATATAACCCTCCCTGATCTATCTGGGCTTGGGACTGGCACCAAGTGTGTACTGACTTGTGCAACCCCAGTGGCTGGGTATTTTTACCTAATCTGCTGAATACCTAACTTGCCTTTGAACTGTGGGGGAAACTGAAGCACCCGGAGGAAACCCACAGGCTCCAAAATAACTGGGCAACTGACTGAGTAGTTTCAATGCCAGTTATGACCTGTTTCCTTGTTATTTCATGAAAAATTATGGACACAAAAGGTCAGGAGTTGATTCCTTGTGTTGAATTTACATTTGGTTGAATTTGCTGTTCATGTTCATTCTCAACATGCAGTCCAAAGAGGTGTCAATACAAGTGAAGTAGGCCATCATTAGGCTGAAAATAATAAAACGGACCTATCAGAGAGATAGCAGTAACATTAGCAGTGGCCATAACTCAGTACATTTTTTAAAAGGAATGCTCTGGTGAGCTCAGCAAACACCAAAAGCTCTGGAAGACCACAGAAGAGAACTAAAATGGATGATCATAGAATTCGTTTTTAGGTGAAGAAAAAAAAACCTTCACAACATCTACTCAAGTCAAGAACACTCTCAAAGAGGTAGGCCTATAATTGTCAAAGTCTACAATCAAGAGACAAGCCACTGGTAATGCAAAAAAACCCCAGAAAGGCCAGATTAAACGTTGCTAGAAGAAAGGTTCTTTGGATAGATGAAACCAAGATTAATTTGTACCAGAATGCCAGAATGAATTTGCCAAAACATCCTAAAACAATATCCGATGGATAGATGAAGTAAAGATCAACTTGTACCAGAATTATGGGAAGTGAAGTGCAAACCCCATTTCCAGAAAAGTTGGGATATTTTCCAAAATGCAGTAAAAAACAAAAATCTGTGATGTTAATTCACATGAACCTTTATTTAACTAACAAAACTACAAAGAAAATATTTTCAATAGTCTGACTGACCAACTTAATTGTACTTTGTAAATATAAATGAAGTTAGAATTTGATGCTTGCAACACACTCATAGTTGGGACAGTGGCATTGTTACCATTGTGTTAAATCAACTTTCCTTTTAATAACACTTTTTAATCATACGGGAACTGAGGATACTAATTGATGCAGTTTTGCAATTGTCAGTTTTATTTGTATAGCACTTTTAACAATAGGCATTGTCACAAAACAGCTTTACAGAAAATTAAAGGCTTTAAACATGAGCTAATTTTATCCCAAATGTATCCCCAATGAGCAAGTCTGTGGCAACGGTAGCAAGGAAAATCTCCCTCAGACGACATGTGGAAGAAACCTTGGGAGGAACCAGACTCAAAAGAGAACCCATCCTCATTTGGGTGATAACAGATGGTGTGATTTATAAATAACTCGCTTCATGTGTGTGGCATGAATCCAGTGTGGTTTTCCTTTCACTGCTGCTTCAGTGACCTGGATCATCTGATGGGGTCCTTCAAACTTTGGCTCTATTGATGTTTGTAGGTGTTGTGGTTTGGAGATCAGAACCCACTGTCCTGGTACCCAGCTGTATCCACTAGGTCCAGGTGAGGCCCAAGCCTCAATCACTTGCTTTCTTGCTGTCTGAATTGAGTCTGTAATTTGGGAACAGTACATTTGCAATGCATTACTTGTTAAATGGACATTGGCAGTATGCAAATCAATTGTTCCCTGCTGAGAAACTGGTTTGCCTGTAATGATTTCATAGCGGCTGAACTCTGTGTCTTTGTTGTGGGTGGCTCTTATAGTGCATGGCACTATTGGGGTGATCATACCTCTGGCCATGAGAGCCCTTCCTGATGCATTTTGGGCAGGCTCTCTTTGATGATTCAGTTCATTCTTTGTATCATTCCTGATGACCTGAGGATGGTGAGGGCAATGGAGCTTCCATTCTACACCTAACATCTGACACACTTCTTTGCAGACCATGCCCATGGAGTGGGTTCCTTTGACTGAATCCATGGTCTTGGGGAGGCCCCAGTGAGCAATGATGTCTTTGACCAACACTTTTGCAGTGTGAGTGGTTGTACCTCGTCTTGTGGGGAATGCTTCCACCCACCTGGAAAATGTATCCACCACAACTAGAACTTCAGAATATCTATGTGACTTTGGCAGTGTTATGTAGTCCACCTGTAGATCTTGGAATGGGCCTGGAGAAGCTGGAACTCTCATCATAGGAGTTTTTGTTTTCCCCCCTGGATTGTTTTTCAGACAGATGGCACATCATCCAGCCACACTTTCAGCTCCTGTTCTAAACACTGGATTCCACCATGTCCTGAATCTGTAGATGACTATTCCCATGTGACCCAAGGAGTGTATCTGTGTGGCAAGATATGCGAGTAGTTTTGCTAGAGCAACAACTTTGTGTTTCCACAATCCACCGTCATGTTTCTTTGCCCCATTTCCCATTCAGGTCCATTTTTCCTCCAGCTACAATTGTCTCGTAGCTCTTTGAAGTCAGTCGGAGTATGTGCTTAGAGTCTTTAAATTTGCTGTTTGTCACTTTATAAACCCCTTCCTTAGCGGCTAATTTTGCAGCCCTGTCTGATAGTGCATTTCCTTTTGCTTCTTCTATGTTTTTGCCTCGTTTGTGCTTTGACTTTGATGATGGACACTTCTTTAGGCAGCTGCAATGCAGCTAATAGTTCTTGGACCAACTTTCTGCTCTTTATTGGAGAATGGAAGCACAGCAGCCGTCAGGAAACCTCCATTTTTCCATTATTGTCTGAAATCATGTGCCACTCCAAAAGCATATCTGGAGTCTGTGTAATGTGTGCTGTGCACCTGTTGGCTAAGTTACATGCTTCAGTGATTGCTTTCAGTTCTGCTTGTTGTGTATTTGTTGGTAGAGCCCATGATACCAACATGTCATATGTTACTGCCCAGCCTGCCACTTTCTAATTGTTTACCACCTGCAAACAAAACCAGTTCTAGATTATGCAGAGGTTCTTCCTTGAGTTGTCTTTGTTCCTCCAACATCTGAATAATTGACACAGGTGTGATCATCATGTTTGACCTGTAGCTCTGGTAACAGTGTTGCTGGGTTCACAGGGATGCTTTCTCAATGATATTGAATGTGCTGCAGTAACTTGTGATATGCAACTCATGGTGATCATTGTTTGTACAGTATGTGGGCATTTCACTGAATCTTTAAACCATCACAATGGTCAAAGCAGACTCCACAGCCAGACATGACTTGAATTGCTCTCAGACATGGCCCCTATCCTTGTGACACTTCATCCAGTTTCACTGAATAATACGAGACTGGTCTGCTCGTTCCTTTGTGTTCCTAGGTCAGGACCGCAGTCATGTACCCCTTGTGTTCATGAACATACAGGATGATGAGTAGATTGGAGTCTGGGATTCTGAGAGCTGGTGCTTGGTACAAAACTTATTTGAGGTTTTTGAATGCTTCCATTTGCTCACTGTTCAGCTGCATTTTTTTCTTTGGAGTCTTTCCTTCCTTTTAACATGTCATTCAATGGTTGAGCCATGATTGTGCATGAATCAAGCCAAGTTCTGTTAAAATTCAAGAGTCTCAGGAATGATCACAACTCATGAACTGTTGTGGGTGGTTTGGCTTCATGGATTGCTTTTGTTCAGTCAGCAGTCATCTCTTGTTTCCCTTGTGAGATTTTCTGTCCCATGTAGATCACCTTTTGTTTGTCAAAATTGAGCTTTTAACAAGTTTGCCATGTGGCCGTTTTTTTTTTTTTTTGCCAAGAAATCCAAGATCATCAGCATGTTTTTTGTGTTGTTCAAATCGGCTTTGGATTTGAGCTGTCATTCCAAATTGGCTGTTGTAGGTGCAATTTGTAATTAAGTGATCAATCTCATTAAATCAGTCTCATTAACAATACCATTAATTTTGGTGCTTAATAATAAATTACCAAACAGCTAAATTATGGTATATTCCAAATTATTATGATCACTTACCGTATTACATAACTCATATGCACCTTGGAATTCTTTTGAGATTGGATGACTTCAAATATATTAGGAGCAACAAATAAACACACAGTTTCAATAATTGAATTTATTATAAAGATGAATAATAGCAGTTGAATACATTTAAATATGATATTGTCATATACTTGATGAGCGTGTGTGCATGCGTGTGTGATAAATTAAATATTAGCAATTGAAATACATTCAAATATAATATGGTCGTGTGTGTGTGGCCATGTGTGGAGACAAAATATTAGCCTTGTGTTGCTAGCTAAGACAAAGGAATGTTATCTAAGGTATGTTTGTGTTGTGGGGGAGGTGACCACGCGTTTCTAAGTAGAACAAAAGAGTTAGCTTTGGTTGCTAGCTAAGATGTGTGTGTGTGTGTGTGTGTGGCCACATGTGGAGACAAAGATTAGCCTTGTGTTGCTAGCTAAGGCCAAAGAATTCTTCACCCCACGAGGTAGAACAAAAGGGGTGTGTGTGTGTGTGGCCTAACAGAGGGTTAGCCTTGCTTGCTAACAAAACAAAAGAATTAGCCATGTGTTGCTAGCTAAGGCCCAAGAATCCTACTAGCTTATCCTACTAAATCCACTGAAATCTTGATGAGGTCAAAATATGTGTAATAATGAAATTAAAGGTGTTAGAAAGGAATAGAAAGCATGCAACCTGTCTATTAACAATTGAATGATCAACACAAATAGAACAATAATCACTTCAACACCCTAAGTGTACACAATTAAACAATTCCTGAGTTTAAATTCACACCACTTCATAAAGCTAATTCCTAAGACTAGTTTCTGCCCAAAATTGCCAGTCTTACTCAGTATCTTGCCACTACGCAAGATTATGAAGAGATGTTCCGAGACTTTTGGAGTCCACAGGAGCACGAGTCGATTCCGTGGAAGGCAGAGGATTTCTTGGTCCGAACGCTTTGTAGTTCGCGGAGAAAAAGTCTCTGATCAAACAATGTGCACAGCGCTTTAGTTAGAAGGAGTCCGGTCGCTTCTAACTTTAAATTAACTGCTTTGGGCGGCAGTTCGTAACGTTACTATAATACGAATAAAAACCGGTTGTAACTCGATCTGAGTTTAAAATCACGCGATTCTGGATTTTTACCGTGGCCAGTGGTAAACAAAGAAAACACGCTAAATCTTGGATGCTCTGAGAGCAGATGTCTCCTTTGTCTGTTACCGCGTGGTTCACAGAGCCGAGGAGATAGTGTCTCTTTATGCCTATGGATCCAAGTCCTAGGACCAAAGAGAGAGAGCGGAAGTGTTGCTCAGTTACTTATGCCTTCATGGAGGATGTGACGTTGGTGATCCCGCCCCGGCGTGACGCAGGTCAACGCGGAAGCTGGCCGATGGGACCTGTAGTTTCTTAAAGGGACTGTGTGTACCTACACTGTAGATTCAAGCTGCTGCTTTAAATTGGCTTTAGACTCAAGCACCTATTCCAGTTGTGTAAGATTTGCATTCTACTCAACTTCTGCAGATACAGTTCTCTTCATGCTTTCTCACATTTCTCTCTCTCTCTCTCTGGACAACTTCATTCATAGCAGAAAGACAGCTCTGAGCTTTCTCTTTTAAATCTTCTATCCATATCAGATTTCATGTGAATCTCCTTGTGCCTTTGAACATGTGACAGTCACCAAAGCTTGCTTGAGCCGTTTTTGCTTATGAGGTTGTTTTTTTGTCATATGCTTCATTAGTTTCTTCCATGCACCACCATGATTTGTGAGCTATGCTGCATTTCTGCACCTCTTCCAGTTGCATCAACTTTGTGGTTTTCTCAATAATGTCACAGAGTTCATTCGCCATACGAGTCTCGCTGATTGTGCTGTTAGGTTCAGCATTAACTCTTTCTTCTGTCATAGCTCTTTTAATCAATTCACAAAACACTTGATGTCTTCACTCACACACACCACATAAAACAGAACAGGATGTAAACCAGACAAAAATGCATGTCAACACACTTAAATACTTGAGGAATTAATGTTAAGGCCTTTCTGCTTTGGAGCTCCACACACCGGCTTCCTTCAGAGTAGTATTCAACTACCCATCCAATTTAGTATCCAATTTTCTGTTTTCCCCTTTAATGAAGATGCAAGCAGGCACAAACTTGGAAGAAAGAAGTAGTTTTATTGAAGCTTCAGGTTCATGTACAGGTGTCGTCCTCTCCAAGAGCTAGTTCACTCCTCACACACTCCCCCTTCTTCCAAGCTTCTCCCCCAAAACACACTTTCTCAAAACATTTATACTTAGGTTTTTTTTCACCCCAAAGTCATAACAAAGATAAAGATGTTACTGTGGGCATTTGAAGCCTTAAAAACACACACATACATACACATCATCTATTACAACACATACTATCCTGTCTGTTCTATGCTGTAGGTTTTACCCCTTATCTGTGATATGAGCTTGTAAATACCTGTTTTAGGGATGCTATTTTAACACAAATCATTGATCCAGAAAAACACACTCCATTAGGCAAAGAATACCAGACCTAAAATAATACAGTTCTAAGAAAACCCTCTTAATCATTCTTCAGTAGTAAGAGATGGGTAATGACCCAATACATAGGGGAGAGCAGGGAGACTTGGGGCATTTTGTATTACTATAAATTAATTTCAACCAACCAGGTTCTAGATTATGTTGGAAGTTAGATGTTGTCCCTTAGAGTAATCTACTTCCTTTGGAGCCATGAAGCTGGTCACTGCAGCAAGGTATGTGCAGTTAAATATATTTGTCAACCAAAATTTTATTTTCTACTTCACAATCCAGCTCCATTCTATGGTGTAATGCATGCTGGTGAATTCGGGATTTGTTAGGAATTAAAGCATGTAACCTAGAGGTACCGTACAGTCATGTGAAAAAATAAGTACATCCCATGGAAATTGTAGACTTTTTGCAACATATGTAAACAAGCAAACATTTCACCATTTTGATAACGTGCCAACAGATAATGGAGATATACTTCAACAAAACAACAAGGAAAATTAGCTCTTTCAATCATGTATTCAACAAAATATCAATATATGTAATCATCTTCTGTGGAGAAAGTAAATACACCCTTGACTTCAGAAGCTAGCATTGCTCCCTTTAACAGAAATAACTTTTTGTACGCATTTTTTGCATAATTGTCCACCAGTCTCCATCAGCTTCCTGAAATATTTAAGCACTCTTCCATGCAAAATTCCTTCAGTTGCAAGATCTTTGAGGGTTTTCTTGCATGTACTGTTCTTTTGGAATCTCCCCACAACATTTAATGGGGTTCAAATCTGGGCTATGACTAGGCCATTCCATAACCTTCCGTTTCTTCTTTTTGGCCATTCTTTGGTGAATTTACTAGCATGCTTAAAGGAGATACGCAGAACCATGGCCTCACTTTTTGTTTATAAATGCCTTGAGACCTCAGGAATGGTATAGGAATAGTTTTAAGCGTTAACAATAAATCTAATAGTAATTTTTATGATTAAAGTGATTCATACAGGTCTGAGTGAATTACCTTGACATCTGTGACGTCACAACGGGAAGGCTATCAGTCTCATCACCATTTCCGCTATACTAAAACACAGAGCTAACTGCAACTTCAATCCTCAAATTTGAGTTCATTTATTGCCATGCCACGTAGATGTGTTGCTGGCGGGTGCAGCAACACAACAGAAGGTGGATTTATGTTGCATTCATGGCCCAAGAATGTTCAAACTGCAAAGATTTGGATGCGTTTTGCGAGAAATTCATGGATTGGGCGCCTACGAAGTGGTCTCTCCTCTGCTCTGCACATTTTACTGATGACTTGTATGAAACCTCTGATCTGTTGAGGAGTGTTGGCTATAATGGCCCTTTTCCACTACCCTTTTTCAGCTCACTTCAGCTCACTTCAGCCCGACACGGCTTGCGTTTCGACTACCAAAAAACAGCACGACTCGGCTTGCTTCAGCCCTGCTTAGCCCCTAAAACTCGCACGGTTTTGGAGTGGGGCTGAAGCGAGCCAAAGCGAGCCGAGTGAGGCTGGGGGCGTGAGCAGACACTCCCCTGTGCACTGATTGGTGAGGAGGAGTGTCCTCACATGCCCACACACGCCCCGCGAGCACGCTGGGATCTGTAAACACCGCAAACCCGGAAGAAGAATAATTACGAATTACGAGAATTTCTGAAGCCTTATGCGCCTTGCCTCATCTATACGCTCTTGCCAGTATCTGTTGGCGTTGTCGGTGACAACAAGCCACAGCACCAAGACCAGCAACACTAACGACTCCATGTCCTCCATGTTTATTGTTTACTATTCGGGTCGTGAGACTACCGCTTAAAAGCTCACTGATGTCACTGTTTGCGCTGCTTAACGACATCACGTGACGTCCACCCACTTTCGCTAACTCCACCCAATGTGTCCACCCACTTCCAGCCAGCACGGTTCAGCGCGGTTGTAGTCGAAATGCAACTCCAACAGCCCCGCTCAGCTCGACTCAGCACGGCACGGCTCAGCCGCGTTTGTAGTGGAAAAGCGGCATAAGCCTGTACTGAAAGAGGGTGCAGTACCAACAAAGGAAAAGAAAACTACAAGAAAAGGAAAGTAAGTTCAGTTGCACCAGTTCTCCTGGAGTGTGAGCTGAGCAGTAATGGAGGAGTACTCAGTATGGAGAAAATGGTGAATAAGTGGACTGGTCATCAGATTTCTCCAGTGGATATGCTTGCCTCAGCAGCAATATCTCGCCCTTACATGGAAGAAGCAAATGAATGAAGAACTGAAAGTCAGGTTGTTTCAAAACAATTGGCCACAAGCTCAGCCTTCAAGAAGCGAGAACACAGACGGGTAAGATGTGAGGAAAGCCAACCAAAATTTTGCCATTTGGTTACATAACAAACAAAAACAAACACCACTCATTGTTTACCTGCATTTAGATTAATACATGTAACTTGTATTGTGTATTTAAGTTACTGGTATAATATTATTTAATTTGCTTCAGAATGTGATTCTGATTATTTAATTAGCCTTTTATGTTTTATCAGTGAAAATGCATACATGTACATGTTGCATAAGTTATAAGACCTATCCTGTTTTAATCAGTGTCACGTGAGGCTGTCAGTTCAATTCCATCCAATTCTCTAGACTGCTTTGTTCTCTGGCTTTATTTTGTAAGGTGGGGGCCTCCGTGGCCAATGTGTTACTATTGGATTCACTTTCCGATGGTTCGAACTGATATGGTTCTACATGTATAGCAGTAGCATGTACACACACTCCAATTTCAGGACTGTCACAGTCAAGATGTATTACTATCTGAGGAATCCGAAGAATCTCCAATAAATCTGAACGAAGAGGCCATTGCAACCACTCTCGCCTGCCGAGTCTGGCTTTGGTCTATAGCACCGGTTCCCGCTGTGACGTCACCCATCCAGGGCGGGCTGGCTGGCTCAGCGGGGCAGCTCAAATGCCAACTTTGCAGTCGATTTTTAACTCTCAAAAATATATATTTTTATTCCCAATTATGCAGTATACAAGAGTCAAGGATGGAGATACTATCCACTCAGAAATGTATTTAAAAATAAAGGTTCTGTGTATCTCCTTTAAGATCATTATCTTGTTGAAAGGTCCACTGGTTCAACTTCAACGTTTGAACAGATGGCTAGTCCCTGAGGCACCAAAGCAATTCCAAACCCACCACCATGCTTCACAGTTGGTATAAGGTTCTTCCTCTAAAAAGCTGCTTTTGGTCTGTGCCACAGGTATACTCCTGCTGTGACCAAACAACTCTACCTTTGATTTGTCTGTCCAGAGCAGGTTATTCCAAAAGGCCTGATCTTTATATGTTCATTGGCAAATTATAGTCTTGCTTTTACATTCCTTTTGGACAGCAAAGGTTTTTTTTTTTCTTCCCCCGGCACACTTCCCATGCATGTCAAATTTATCCCGTCTCTTTCTGATTGTAGATGTACAGTATTTCACTTTCACAGCAAGAGTTACCTGCAGACCAGTGATCGAATTTTGGGGTTCTTGGAGACTACTTTTAGCATCAAACGGTCTGCTCTTAGGCTGAATTTGCTGGGGCGGCCAAACCTGGACAAATTCAGTTGCTTGAAATCTACACCACTTGTAGATGATTTTCCTTATGGTAGAAGGATTTATTTATTATAATTTAGAGATCTTTTAAATCCCTTGCCATATTCATAGGCATCCACAACCATTTTTCTGAAGTTCTTAGAGAGCTCTTTTTATCTTGACATGACACCACACTCTTCGGTAGCACAGAGAACACTAGACTCAAGATGTCTGGTTTAAATGAGACAGGTTTCACCTGCACCTCCACCAGCAGGAGGTTCTAATCAATGGCACCTAATCTGAAACATCTGATTTTAATGTTATGGACTGGAAAGTGTGATAAATGTAACAGTGTACGTACTTTTGTTTTTTTGCCTTTTTTTAAATGAAAATGACTACAAAATGTCAAGTTTGTGTCGTTTGATTGGGTACATTTACCTAGATGTTTGCTTGTTTAAATATGCTGAGAAAAGTCTACAATTTACATGGGATGTCCTTATTTTTTCATGTGACTTTATACAGTCGTTGTCGTCGTCTTCTTTTGGCTGCTCCTGATTAGGGGTCACCACAGCGGATCTTTCGTCTCCATTGCTCCCTGTCTTCTGCATCCTTCTACCACACCTGCCACTTTCATGTCCTCCCTCACCACATCCATGTATCTCCTCTTTGGCTTTCCTCATTTTTGTGTGCCTGGCAGCTCCATCCTCAACATTCTCCTTCCCACATGCTCTGCATCTCTCCTCAGAATGTGCCCATACCATCTCGGTCTCATCTCTCATAGCTTAATTCCCAAGCTCTCCACATGTGCTGTCCCTCTGATGTGCTCGTTCCTTATCCTGTCCAACCTGGTCACTCCCATCGCAAACCTTAGCATCCTAGACTCCACCACCTCCAACTTTTGCCTCCTGTCTCTTCATTAAGGGTACTGTCTCCAATCCATACATCACAGCTGGTCTCACTACTGTCTTGTACATCTTACCTTTCACTTTTGCTGGGACTTTCCTATCACAAATGACTCCCGAAATCCTTCTCCAACTGCTCCACCCTGCCTGCACTCTTTCTCACCTCACTATTGCAGCCCCCATTTTCCTACACAGTTGACCCCAGGTACTTGAATTCACCAACTTTCTTTACGTCTACTCCTTGCATCTTCACTACACTCTCATCCCCGTTCTCATTGATGCACATGGATTCTGTTTTGCTACTGCTCACCTTCATTCCTCTTCGTTACAATGCATACCTCCATCTCTCCAAACCCAACTCAACCTCCTTTCTACTTTCACCACATATGGCAATATCATCCACAAACATCATGTTCCATGGTGACTCTTGCCTCATTTTGTCCGTCAAGCTATCCGTCACTATGGCAAACTAGAAAGGACTCAAAGCAGATCCTTGATGGAGTCCCACCTTCACCTTGAACTATTCAATCATTCCAACTGCACACCTCACCTCACTGCTGTTTCACTGTTCTTATACATGTCTTGCACCACTCTAATGTACTTCTCATTCACTCCACACTTTCTCATACTCGTCTCTTGGCACTCTATTGTATGCCTTCTCCAGGTCTACAAACACGCAATGTAGCTTTCTCTGGCCTTCCATGTACTTCTCCATTAACATTCTTAAAGCAAAAATTGCATCCGACTTGCTCTTCCTTGGCATAAACCTGTACTGCTGTTCACGGATTGCTACCTCTCTTCTCAATCTCGCCTCCAATACCCTTTCCCATAACTTCATGGTGTGGCTCATCAGTTTTATCCCTCTGTAATTACTGCAGCTCTGTACATCTCCCTTATTCTTGTATATCGGGACTAGCGCACACTCCATTCATTTGGCATTTTCTCATTCTTTAAGACCTTATTAAACAATCTCGTTAGGAACTCCACAGCCGTCTCACCAAAACATCTCCGAGCCTCAGTCGGGATACCATCTGGTCCGACTGCCTTCCCAGTCTTCATTCTTTTCATGGCTGCCCTCACCTCATCCTTACTAACCAACTCTACTTCCTGATTTGCTGTCTCCAACGAATCTGACCTTTTCTCACTTGGATTCTCCTCATTTAATAAATCCTCAAAGTACTCTTTCCACCTTCTTAATACACTCTTTGTCAGCACATTTCCATTTACATCTTTCATCACTCTTACCTGCTGTACATCCCTCGCTTCCCTGTTCCTCTGCCTAGCTAGTCTGTACAGGTCTTTCTCTCCTTCTTTGGTCTCCAGTCTTTTGTACAGCTCCTGGTATGCATCTGTTTTCGCCTTCGCTGCCGCTCTTTTTGCCTTCTGTCTCGTCTCTCTGTATAACCGCCTGCTTTCCTCATCTCTCAGATCGTCCTAAATCATCTTTGCTAACCTCTTCTCTTTTATAATTTCCTGCACTTCTTTGTTCCACCACCATGTCTCCTTGTCTTCCTTCCTCCTTCCCGATGACCACCCTAGCACCTTCCTTGCTGCCTCTCTTACTAGTATGGCAGTAGTATCCCAATCTTCTGGCAGACTTCCATTACCACTCGATGCTCATCTCATTTCTTCCCTAAACTCCTTCTGATGTTCAACCTCTTTTACTTTCCACCACTCAGTCTTCGGCTCCACTATTTCACGCTTCCTCTTTTTCACTTTCAAGCTCATCCTGCACACGACCACTTGATGTCTAGCTACACTCCCCCCTGCCATCACTTTACAGTCTTCAATCTCCTTCAGGTTACCCCTTCTGCAGAGTATGTAGTCCACCTGTGTAGATCTTCCTCCACTCTTAAACATCACCCTGTGCTGCTCTTTCTTCTTGAAGTATGTATTGACTATTGCCAAATTCATCCTCTTTGAAAAATCAACCACATTTCTCTCTCTTACACCATATCTGCCCATTATGTCCTCATCTCCTCTGTTTCCCTTGCCAACATGTCCGTTGAAATCTGCTCCTATCAGCACGTGCTCCTCCCTCGATATACCACTTCATCCATTTTTTTTCCCAGAAAAACTTTCTCTCTTCATTCTCACATCCAACCTGTGGGGCATACGCGCACACAACATTGATTGATTACCACTCCTTGAATCTCCAACTTCATGCCTATCACTCTATCTGACACCCTCTTCACATCAATCACACTGTTGACCAACTCTCCCCTCAAAACAATACCAACACCATTTCTCTTTCCATCAACTCCATAATAAAACGACTTGCATCTACCTCCAATGTTCTTGGCCTTGCTTCCCTTCCACCTCGTCTCCTGCACACACAAAATGTCCAACTTCCTTCTGTCCATCATACCTGCTAACTCTTTTGCTCTGCCAGTCAGTGTTCCCACATTGTGTTCCTACCCTCAATTCTAAGCTCCTTTCCTTCCATCTTTCATGCTCTCTCCGAACACGCCTCCCACTCTCTTTCTCCTCCGTTTTGATGCAACAGTAGCATACTTTCCACGGCACCCTGTTGACCAACAGTACCGGAGGCGACCGTTGTTAACCCAGGCCCCTTTAATTAAAAAAAAAAAAACACTAGAATTTGGTGCACAAGTTTTAATTTTCTTTTGGTTTTCTGAAATCAACACAGGGTCAAAATTATACATACAGGGTCAAAAATTTACATACGCTCACTTAGATTATTAATTCAGAGGTGCTGAAACTTCCAAAATGTGTTTTATCTTGCCAAGGCTGAGGTCTCTTAACTTCTGGTTAGTGATCATGATTGACCACAGCTGGTAGCTTCTCTGTGCCTTCGTAAAAAGGTTTTGTTTACAGCACTCATTGGTTTGACCAACACACAATACAATGGGAAAGTCCAAGGAGTTCAGTGCAGATCTGAGAAAGAGGATCGCAGATGTACACAACTCCGGAATGTCTCTTGGAGCCATTTCTAAACAACTGCAAATTCCAAGATCAGTTCAAACAATTGTATCCAAGTTATTGTAAGGTGTAGTCACTTTGTCAAGCCACTTTGCTTCAAGAAAACCCAAACTCAGCTGAAAGAAAATTGGTTTGGATGGTCAGGAACAACCTTGGAACCACCATGGCACAGCCCTGCCATGAACTGGAAGCTGATGGATCACTGTCTACAGTTCAGATCACCATGGACTAAGAGACTGCTATCCAAGAAATAACCCCCTGCTCCAACTTTGCCACCTTCAAACTTAACTAAAGTTTGCAACTGACCACATGGACAAAGAAAAAAGCCTTCTGGAGGATGGCTGTCTGGTCAGATGAGACAAAGATTGAGTTGCTTGGCCACAGTGACCACCATGTACAGAGGGACACTGTACCAGCTGGTGGTGGTGGTAGCAGCATCATGCTCCTCTGGGGCTGTTTTGCTGCCATTGGAACTTGTTCATTATACAAAGTGGATGGAATAATGAAGGAGGACTACCTCAGAATTCTTCAGCATAAACTATCAGAAACTTGAACATGACTTGGGAGTTACAACAGGACAATGAACCCAGATGCACATCAGAGCTGGTTGTGGAGGATAAAGCAGGCTAACAAACCAGTCCTGACTTCAACCCTATTGAAAATATATAGCCTGTGCTTATACAGTAAGTCAAGTCCATGCCAAGAAAAAAAAATTAATTGGACTCTACCATGAAGAGTCATGAAATATCCAACCAGAATTCTGCCAGAAGCTTGGTCATGGTAAAAACAGAAATATTTGATCAAGGTGAATCTTGTGAAGAGACACTTTACCCAAATATCAGGTGTGCTGTATATATATTTTTGACCCTGTATGTATAATTTTGATCCTGTGTTGGTTTAAGAAAACTCAAAGAAAATTTAAACTTGTGCACCAAATTCTAGTATTTTTTTTATTCAAGATGTACGCTGTACATTCTGCCACAAAAAAAAGAACAGTTCATAAGAAATTACTGAAAGCCCGAATATTGCCATGACATTTATATCCAAGATGACATTCATCTCATTGTATGTAAACTTCTGACTACAACTGTATACCGTATGTGACAAATAAAGGCTTCTAATTCTAAAAATCTAATCAGAAATTTTCTGTAACCATGTGATTTTTTTTTTTTTTACTGGAAGCAAAATACATGAATCAACAGGCTTTACTTTTATGAAGTGTAAATCTCATTCTTCTAGATAACACATGCACAGTACTAACACAGATACTTGTAAACAATGGGCATTGCTATAGGAACATGATTCCTACTATCTAAAAAGATTGCTTTTCTCAGTGAATAAAAACAAACAAAAGCAGGTCACAAAAATACAAGGAATTTTTTTTTTTAAATTTGGAGGGAAAATAAATCACTGCAAGTCACTGGCAGTGGAGCGTTTTAACAGCAAAATCTGTAAGACATATCTGCATAGTTGTGCACTGGTTTTCAGTATTTAGACTGCAAAGTAGATTTAAGGGGGGACTAAAAATGTTCTCTAAAATGTTTCCCATCTCAGCTGGTGGGTACTGAAACCCTGTCTTGTTGTCTGACGGGAAGGTCTGCCGAACAATGTCCACAACACAAGCTGGCAATAGTATACGGATCCTCCGTCCCAGGAACCCAAAGATCCACCTCATGAACTGTCGGTAGGCAGTATAGCAGTACCGTCTGCAAACACATGAAGGGAAAAAAGATCACCACCAAAGAATAAACTGTAGTGGGGTCTCCATTGATTCTTTATTGATTCCAACTAAAAGAAGCATTAAATTTTCATCTTGTGCAACTCTGTGGTAAAATGTCATTTGTTGGTGTGTAATTACTCAGCAGGACTGTCCTCGTCCAGATTGCCATACTCCTGATGGAAGGGAAATTATACTGTCTGCAGCATCCAGACATCAAGGCAGACCGACCTGAAACCGAGGTGGAGGGTGATGCAGCTATGCTGCTCCTCTGTCATTTCCTTAAGTTCTTCCAGCTTCTGGACCACGCATGCCTGACAGCAGATGCATTTGTCTGGGGTGTCTGCTGCTGCACAATGGTCATGCTCACACCTGTCAAATTGAAAGTTGTTAGTTAAACTTAGTTTCTTTCTTGCTACAGTGACTTTACTGTAACATGAGACAAGAAAATGAACAATCATGACCTGCTGTTATGAAGTCCCTCAGTGACACTCATATCTACCTACTTATTAGTCAGCATTTCCCAGCCTGTTCTCGCTCTCATCCTCTAGACCCTCCTGCTCTGGCTGCACAGGCTCAGCATCTGCTGCCTCCTGAAGAACAACTGACAGACAACAGTGACTCAATGTGACTGATTATCTAACCATCCATATTCGATATTTTTTCGTTTCAGCAGTGTTTAAAACAATTAACAGACAGACCGAGCCTACAACCAAAATCTCATACAGTGTACAAAGTCTGTCAGGTGAACAAAGTCCTCCAAAGCAATTGAACCATGTCAAGACTGTGTCTGAGGCAACATTGCTGCTTGATCTAGGTGGCTGACCACTTTGTAGACTCTCCTTTCAAAGCTGTGAGGGTGAGACAGATATTGTTCACTGATGGACTCTGTTCGTCCACTGTATCTAACTACATGAATTGGGGTCTGTAAATTACATACTTGAGAGTTCCACTTCCAACTATCTGGCTAGGCCTAGTACAGAGTAGGGGTGGACTGGAAGCTACATCAAACTTTAAAAATGAATTTAACTTATTTCAAGGTTTTGTGTTTTTTTTTTTTTTCTCTTTCCCCATTACTGTTAAACCTCAAGTTTAGGGATTCCTGGATCTAGTAGGCTACTCTGTCCCCCCCCCCCAGAACAGGGTAGGTTTACTCGGACTCTTCACTACAGTCTGTGACTGTGATGTCCAAACTTCTTAATCTTAGACCAGATTAGTCATCTTGTGGAATTTACACCATCGTTGAGCACAGGCAAGTGAGTGTAGTCTAGTCTAGATTCATTATAGCTACAGATTACAGTAAGCTTACAAGAATATTATTTGTTGATCAATATCGTGAGCCGAGGCTGAGGAAAATTAATTTATATCATTCTGATTGGTTTTCCTGAAGGGACTGAGCCAGCAAGGATTTTTTTTTTTTTTTATTATTATTTTGGTTCAGTAGTTGGTTGGAAATTGTATGACTGAGTGTTGAAAATGCTTGAAAACAATGACAAACACAGGCTTGAACAGTGGGTAGGTACTGTTAGGTAGCTGGGAAAATATTTTATTTTAGCCTTCAGGTCATAAAATAAGTAGAATAGATCTACACCAGCACTGTTTTGGTACATTGGCTGCAGTCTAGTGACTACTTTCCATGACAGTTGTCTACACTAAGCGACACATCTCTGTGCCACACTGTGCTTTTAGGAGGTTGGTATTCAGTAGGCAATTGCTGAATTTTGGGGGGATTATTTTATCTTGGCCTGAGTTATAACTTATTGACAGGAATTTACTATTATACTAACAATTACGTCAATAAAAAATTCTAACAACAGCTGGTATCGGTAATTATTAATGTAAACAAAAACAGGTGGTCTGTTACAATCATGCCTCCACTATATCCACTTGTCAGCTTGCTGAGACCTGAGTGGCACTCACTCACCTCAACATTGTGGTTGTCAATGTGACAGTTCTCGTACAGCTCAAACTGGTAGGGCTCTATCCCAAGCCCTACATTCTCCCTCTCCTCTTCTCCAACCTTCTTTTTAACTAACTCCTCTTCATCCCCATACAAGACAGCCCACATGTTTTCAGCTATGTTCTGTCAGCGTGCCTTCCAGGCAGGGGTTCCCCAGTCTACGTCATTTCCGGTTTGGGCCATTCTCAGCAGAAGGGAAAGGGATTCCAGGCATCGCTTCGTGGTGGGAGATTTAAATGTTTTATTTTGTTGAGTTTTCATCTCCACATCTTACAATTGCATCAAAAATTGAAAGTTTGTGCTAAAATTTATACAGTGACACCAAGGAGACCTGTTTGTGTCCATATCACTAAGTTACAAACCAGCACTTTGCAGCGGTCTAAAGCTGTATGACTGCATGTCTGAATTGAGCATCCTCCATCGCAGAAGATAAAAACTCATATAGCGCAGATGCTGCAGTCACCTGTCTACTGAGCGGGGCAGGGGCAAGAACCAACAGCCAATACCACTCCAACATCAAAAATGCAACAACATTTATACAAATCATAATCTAATAATAGTTGATAAATGTGTGAAGCACAACATAATCCATAACACAATATATATATTCATACTTTGTATTATATTAAAGTTAATAAATCAAATCAAAATATTCAATAAATTATTAAATCCCATCTTTGGCTACAACATTCTGGCCCCTAATTGTCATGTAGGAACAAAGGACAATTACTTAATCAAACATAAAGGAGCCAAAGTGTCTTTATAGTCCTCTTTTTTTTTTTTCTTATTTTTAGAATTTCAGTTGTGACCCCCACCCCCTTTTTAAAGTCTGTTATGCATATAAGTCCAGAGATCCTTAGGGATGTAAATAAATGGCAGTTCATAAATATGGAAATATTATACATGGGGAAGTGTGTGCATGTGTATGACGGTCCATGGGCAATGTGTGTGGGGTTAGACTCCAACTGGAGCTTCAAGGAGTAGGGCAAGGTTGGTGATGGGCCTGCAGAGGGTGCTGGTCTTGGTTAGAACTTGAACTCACCTTACATATCTCTTGGAATCAGGTAAAGTTTCTATGACTTGGCCCATAATCGAAGAGTTTCTTGGGGTTGTATGTCAATGATTAGGACAGTACTGTATCTTCTTTGACAAAATTATTTGTTTACCTCGTCCACATTTGTCTTTCTTGTAACTCGGGCAGATATTTATTTGTCCATCTCTTCCAAAACAAATCCACCATATATTGAACTTGGCGCCATCTCCTTCTGCCGTAACAGTCACCAGGACTGAATACTCTGGGTGGTACAGATGGATGTGTTTTTAAGCAGTAGGAGACGATTTGGTGTAAGGGGCTCCAAGTCCAAAGGGTCGCTGGAAGCTTTGGTGATGGGCCCATCATTTAAGATGACTTCCACCTCACAGAGTAAAGTGGTAAGTCCTTCCTCACCCAGTGTTTGCTGGTGTAACAGAGCACTAAGAATCCATCTGATTGTGTATGAATTTGTCTCTCCCAGACACACCTGTTGTGTGATCCTGCAGGGGGATTAAATAGCCAACAGATGCCCTTATTACATGAAGCAGTCTGTATCTGCGTGTTGTCCAAACTTTGAACGACCTCCCGCAGTTCACACTCAGATCTGACGAGGTTGGTCCCATTATCCGACCTCATGACTTTGACAGGGCCTCTTCTAGCGATGAACATCCTGACTGCATTGATGCAGGAGTCAGTATTTAGAGTTTGTGCAACCTCTATGTGAACTGTTCTGATGTTGAAGCATGTAACAATTACTCTATAGCACTTAACAATCATCCTCCTGCACTTCATATCAAATGGACCAAAGAAACCCATACCCACATTAATGAAGGGTGGCTTGGACCAGAAAGTCATAGAGGAACTTCGAGGCCCGGGTCTTCTCCGCCGGACTACTACATCACTGGACTCGCCTGCTGTGTCTCACCCAGAGAGGAGGCGCCGGAAGCGGTGTGAAACAGGAGCATGGTAAGCGCGGAGGTATCTGGGCTAGGCTAGCCGCTAGCCCGCACGGACCCGCAATACCATCCCTCGTTCTGGCCAATGCACACTCACGAGACAACAAAATAGATCACATAGAACTCATGAGATCTGTGCTACATGATGTGAGGGATTGCTGTTTTTTCATCTTTACAGAATCCTGGCTGAATAACAACATCCCGGACTCTGCTATCCAGCTAGCTGGGCTAACATGCTACCATGCTGACTGAGCCTTTGTGGAAGGAGGCAAGACTCGCGGTGGGGGACTGTGTGTTTACATCAGTGATGCTTGGTGCTGGAATGCTACTGTTGTGCACAAACACTGTTCTCCGCTGGCGGAGTTTATCAAGTGCCAACCCTGCTACCTACTGAGGGAGTTTACATCAATTCTGCTCATCGTTGTTTACATCCCTCCCACCGCTAACACCAACGTTAGGAGCGAGGCACTCGGTGAACTCTACCAGGGCATCAGTGAACAACAGACAGCGCACCCAGATGGATTCCTCATCACAGCAGATAGATACAGATAGATAAAACTTTATTGATCCCTTTGGGAGGGTTCCCTCGGGGAAATTAAAAATGCAGATTTAAAGGTTTTACTACCCAAATTACATCAGCATGTGGACTTTCCAACAAGAGGTGACAACTTAGTGGACTTGGTGTACACAACTCACAAAGGAGCTTACAAGGCCTCCCCCCTCCCCCACCTAGGTCTCTCTGATCACATTACCATCATGCTGAGACCTGCATATAGACTCGGGCTACATCCACACGACAACGGCAATGAGATTTCTTTTTTTTTTTTTTAAATATCGCGTCCACATGGGCAACGGATCAGTAAAATTTCAGGTACATATGGCAACGCAGCGCTTGCTGAAAACGATGCAATACACATGCCACACCACTACGTGCGCTGTTAGACGGTCCCATCGGAGACACCAGAACAATAGAAGTAGACGCATGCGCATAAACCCCTTCTTCTGTAGCATTAGCCACATAAAGTTTTGATTATTAATAAGTAGCGTAAAACGAAAGACGCGGAAAGAGGAATGAATGGGGGTAGATGGAAGCCAGTACGCCAACATTCTGATATCCTCCAGAATTCTTTAATGGTCCGGAATAAATTGAATGCTACACGTTGATGGATTACTTTGTTCTTCTACACCCTTTTTGAGGAATGTATTGTCGGACTTAAACCAACATCTGAAGAGGTGAGATCGCTCCTTTTTTTTTTTCCTATGTTTGCTGGCGGGATTGTTTTTGTTTTTGGAAAGCGCACGGGCGGTGTGTGGTTTGGTACTGCTTCCGCAGTGTTTGGACTAAAGACTGTGCCCTAAGGGCTATTCTCTCTCTCTCTCTCTCTCACTTTGCACCATTACACAATAAATATTCACAGTGAAAATATTTGTAAGCCCGTTTCATGAACCAAGTTATAGGATTTGTTGACAACTTGCATCAAGTTCGTTACACTTCTACCCGGCGTGAAGCACTGACAGTCATGTGGTTGTGACGTCATCATAAACAAATCTGTTCTACTCATCCAGACGACTTCGCAACGGCGCCGTTGCCAGGTTTTTTCACTCTGGAACCCGTTCTCAAAAGATTTCGTTTTGGGGCACCCAAAACGCTGGTGCCGTGTGGACGCCAGGCCGAAACGATAAACAATTTTATCAGATTCACCTGAATCCGTTGCCGTGTGGACAGGGCCTCCGAGTGAGAGCCATCAGACCAACACAAAAGGAGGTACGTGTGTGACCAGAGGGAGCCTCCTATGTTTTTGAAAGACTGTTTTTAGCACTACACACTGGGACATTTTCAAAGAAGCAGCCACTTACAATGACCACATAGACTTAAGAGTACACTGAGGCCGTCACGTCATACATTGCTAAATGCACTGATGTCACTCACTGCAAAACCTTCACTGTTCATGCTAACCAGAAGCTGTGGCTGACAGGAGAGGTTCACAGGCTCCTACGGGCTCGGGATGCAGCCTTTAGGACTGGTGACACCCACAGGTCTAACAGCCAGAGCCAACCTGTCCCGTGGCATCAGGGAGGCAAAATGTCAGTACAGCAATAAAATATCTGGAAACTTCAGCAACACCAGAGATGCACAGTGTCTCTGGCGTGGCATTCAAACCCTCGCAAACTACAAACCCCCACCACGGACCTGTGAGAGTGACATCACATTGCTAAACTGCCTAAATGACTTCTTTGGACGCTTTGAAACACAAAACAACACACCAGCACAGAAGAGCACTCCTCCCCCGGATGAACAGGCCATATGTCTGAATCCAGCCAGTGTGGAGAGGACCCTTTCCAGGATCAACCCACGTAAGGCAGATGGACCAGACAACATATCTGGTCGTGTTCTGAAGGACTGTGCCATGGAGCTCAGGGATGTCCTTGCTGACATCTTTAACATCTCCCTGTTGTCCCCATGTGTTTCAAAGCTACAACCATAATACCAGTGCCAAAGAAGCCCCTCCCATCTAGCTATAACAACTATCAGCCCGTAGCACTGACTTCCATCATCATGATGAAGTGCTTTGAGTGACTTGTCATGCAGAACATCAAGTCCATTCTCCTTCCCTCTCATGACCCATTCCAATTTGCATATAGGTCAAACAGGTCCACAGAGGATGCTATCTCCGCTGCTCTCCACCCAGCCCTCACTCACCTGGACTCAAAGACCACCGATGTGCGAATGCTGTTCTTGGATTACAGTTCGGCATTCAACACTAATTCCCCAGCAGCTAACACACAAACTCGGACGTTTGGGACTCAACACCTCTCTTTGTAACTGGGTGCTGAACTTTCTTACAGGGAGGCCACAGAACGTTTGGGTCGGCAGTAACACCTCCAGGACCGTCATGCTGAGCACAGGGGCCCCACAAGGGTGTGTGCTCAGCCCACTGCTCTTCACCCTGCTGACTCATGACTGTGTACCAATCTACAGCACCAACTGCATCATCAAGTTTGCGGATGACATGACTGTGGTGGGCCTAGTCGCTAACAACGATGAAGCCAACTACAGGAATGAGGTGAGCCAACTGGTCGAGTGGAGTAAAGACAACAATCTCTTCCTGAACGTGGAGAAGACCAAAGAGATTGTAGTCGACTTGAGAGGTCACTCACAGCATCCCCCTCCGACCATCGATGGTGCTGCAGTGTAGAGGGTGAGCAGCACCAAATTCCTAGGGGTGCACATCGCTGAGGACCTCTCCTGGTCCAACACCACTGCATCGCTGGCCAAGAAGGCTCAAACTCACCTCTATTTCCTCCGCAAACTGAGGAGTGCATGAGTCCCCCCCCCCCCCATCATGTGCTCATTCTACAGGGACACCATTGAGTGTCCTCACTGGCTGCATCACTGCGTGGTACAGAGGCTGCAGTGCCTCCTGCCAGAAGACTGTGCAACGCATAGTGAACATGGCCAGCAAAATCATCAGTACCCCTCAGCCCTCCCTTACAGACAGCCATCACTCCCATCTCACCTGCAGAGCCATCAGCATCGCTGGTGACACCTCCCACCCTTCACACTCTCTCTTCAGCCTCCTGCCCTCAGGGAAAAGGGTACCGGAGCCTCTAGGCCCACTCCACAAGACTGCTAAACAGCTTCATCCACCAGGCTGTCAGGATGCTGAACTCTGTCCACTACCTACCCTTACCCCTGGTCTGTAACACATTCATTCACACAAGAAACTATCTCATCTGGCTGCACATCACAAACATTAGCATTACTGTTGTATCTGCTGCTATTGCTCATTTGCACTACTGTTCATATACACCTCATAAGCTGCTCTTCTAGCACCTTCTCCATTAGATATTGTACTGTATTTGCACTACTGCTATTTTGTACATTGATTTTAGAGTGTATATTTTTTTATCTATATTATCTGTATTTATGGGCGGCACGGTGGTGTAGTGGTTAGCGCTGTTGCCTCACAGCAAGAAGGTCCGGGTTCGAGCCCCATGGCTGATGAGGGCCTTTCTGTGCGGAGTTTGCATGTTCTCCCCGTGTCCGCGTGGGATTCCTCCAGGTGCTCCGGTTTCCCCCACAGTCCAAAGACATGCAGGTTAGGTTAACTGGTGACTCTAAATTGATCGTAGGTGTGAGTGTGAATGGTTGTCTGTGTCTTTGTGTCAGTCCTGTGATGACCTGGCGACTTGTCCAAGGTGTACCCTGCCTTTCGCCCATAGTCAGCTGGGATAGGCTCCAGCTTGCCTGCGACCCTGTAGAACAGGATAAAGTGGTTAGAGATAATGAGATGAGATCTATATTTATAAATATTTATATATGAGCCATTCCACCGAATCGGTGCCATTTCCATCGCTAGAAAATTATATGTATAAATGCACATAAAAATGTACTTTAAAATACATTTCATTATTACGCAGAATGTCCTGCACATTGATCTGATTTCAAATTTAAGATATATAATTGTAAAGATGAATAAAAACTACCTAAACACTGAAAAATAGCATGTGTTACCTGTCCCCGCAATCTAACTTTATACTTAACTATGAAATATTATGATTAAAATCCTTCAGAAACAGTATTTCTTTTGCACTGTTGTGTGACTCCATATCCTGTCCATGGTTTAAATATATTTTTTTCATAAGAAATCCACAATATCTTAGTTAAAATATACATTTTAGTCATGTCCCTGGGTTTTCACTCAGTCCTGTTACCCAAACATTATTACCCCATCTGACAAATTTGGAACATTCCATAAATCACATGCTCAACAGGAAGTTACATCAGTTGTGTCTTCTGAAGGCCATGGGAAGACCACAAGTTAGTTCTCTCATTTGCTTTTCTGTATATTTGATGATTTTTTAACTTTGACTGATAAGGTCAATGTCAACATACTGTCCTGTTACTTAAATTATTTCTTAGATGATATTTGTTTATTTTAAAAATACAGATTTTTGGTAAATCACTAGAATGTGCTAATTGTGGTCATGCTATTAGCGATGACGCCATGTGGCTTAATTCCATGTACAACCCTGATTCCAAAAAAGTTGGGATAAAGTACAAATTGTAAATAAAAACGGACTGCAATAATTTACAAATCTGAAAAACTGATTGTATTCACAATAGAACATAGACAACATATCAAATGTCGAAAGTGAGACATTTTGAAATTTCATGCCAAATATTGGCTCATTTGAAATTTCATGACGGCAACACATCTCAAAAAAGTTGGGACGGGGCAATAAGAGGCTGGAAAAGTTAAAGGTACAAAAAAGGAACAGCTGGAGGACCAAATTACAACTCATTAGGTCAGTTGGCAATAGGTCATTAACATGACTGGGTATAAAAAGAGCATCTTGGAGTGGCAGCGGCTCTCAGAAGTAAAGATGGGAAGAGGATCACCAATCCCCCTAATTCTGCACCAACAAATAGTGGAGCAATATCAGAAAGGAGTTTGACAGTGTAAAATTGCAAAGAGTTTGAACATATCATCTACAGTGCGTAATATCATCAAAAGATTCAGAAAATCTGGAAGAATCTGTGTGTAAGGGTCAAGGCCGGAAAACCATACTGGGTGCCCATGATCTTCGGGCCCTTAGACGGAAGACCCCACTGCATCACATACAGGCATGCTTCTGTATTGGAAATCACAAAATGGGCTCAGGAATATTTCCAGAGAACATTATCTGTGAACACAATTCACCGTGCCATCTGCCATTGCCAGCTAAAACTCTATAGTTCAAAGAAGAAGCCGTATCTAAACATGATCCAGAAGCGCAGACGTCTTCTCTGGGCCAAGGCTCATTTAAAATGGACTGTGGCAAAGTGGAAAACTGTTCTGTGGTCAGACGAATCAAAATTTGAAGTTCTTTATGGAAATCAGGGATGCCGTGTCATTCGGACTAAAGAGGAGAATGGCGACCCAAGTTATCATCAGCGCTCAGCTCAGAAGCCTGCATCTCTGATGGTATGGGGTTGCATTAGTGCGTGTGGCATGGGCAGCTTACGGTACACATCTGGAAAGACACCATCAATGCTGAAAGGTATCTCCAGGTTCTAGAGCAACATGTGCTCCCATCCAGACGATGTCTCTTTCAGGGAAGACCTTGCATTTTCCAACATGACAATGCCAAACCACATACTGCATCAGTTACAGCATCATGGCTGCGTAGAAGAAGGGTCCGGGTACTGAACTGGCCAGCCTGCAGTCCAGATCTTTCACCCATAAAAAACATTTGGCGCATCATAAAACGGAAGATACGACAAAAAAGACCCAAGACAGTTGAGCAACTAGAATCCTACATTAGACAAGAATGGGTTAACATTCCTATCCCTAAACTTGAGCAACTTGTCTCCTCAGTCCCCAGACGTTTACAGACTGTTGTAAAGAGAAAAGGGGATGTCTCACAGTGGTAAACATGGCCTTGTCCCAACTTTTTTGAGGTGGTGTTGTCATGAAATTTAAAATCACCTAATTTTTCTCTTTTAAATGATACATTTTCTCAGTTTAAACATTTGATATGTCATCTATGTTCTATTCTGAATAAAATATGGAATTTTGAAACTTCCACATCATTGCATTCTGTTTTTATTTACAGTTTGTACTTTGTCCCAACTTTTTTGGAATCAGGGTTGTATTAGCTAATCCTAGGCTAAAAACTCAGTCCTGTTACTTTCAGAGTTTTGGTAACAGGACTGAAAAAAAAATGCAGCCATCTTTGACTTCCAAACCTTGTAACGTAGCCTGAGGTTGACCAATACACATTTTGAATAGTTAAATGTGTGTTGTTGTAGTGTTGAAAAGATATAACAAATTAAGTTTAATTTGGGAGTGGTACAACAAGCAAATGGGACCCATTCGGTGGAATGTCCCATATATTGTTTTTCTTAATTTTTTTCTCCTTTTTTTGTGTAATCTTTATCTGTTTTTTACAAGGTGAAAGAAACAGCATTTTGATTCTCCTATATGTCCTGGATATATAGTGAATTGACAAAGAATCTTTGAATCTTTATCTGAGGTGACTGTTGGTAAGTCAGCCATGAATTGTTCACCTTTGGCAGTGCTCATCTTCCTGCAGGTGACACATTTGGAAGTAATTTTTTTCAGATAGCTGAGATAGCTCCAGGTATCCAGTATTTTTGCCTCAAATGTGAAAGCGTGTGGCTCCTGCCACAGTGTCCAAGGCTTTCATGGATGTGTCGGATAATGAGCTGTCTCACTTTATGAAACATAAAGTGCTCTGTGATTTTTTTTTTAAATATATTTTTTAAAGTTATGCTTTTTTTTTTTTTAATATCCATTGTCCATGGTGCATCTTTGTGTTGGGCTGAAAAGAAGCTGGGGATTGTGCAGGCTTTCTGTCATGCCCAAAAATAGTGTGTGATTGCTTTTCATCTTTCTCTTGGCCAGGCATATGGGATGTCTGTGCTACCCCTGAACCTGATCAAAGGCCCGCGCAGTGTCCTCTATGAACGGCTAGAGAACACAGAAGATATGGGGGAGGTTGAGCAACAAATAGAAAAGCTAAA
Organism: Neoarius graeffei; assembly: GCF_027579695.1. Classification (NCBI taxonomy): domain Eukaryota; kingdom Metazoa; phylum Chordata; class Actinopteri; order Siluriformes; family Ariidae; genus Neoarius; species Neoarius graeffei. The sequence continues at coordinate 21,489,077 of NC_083571.1, forward strand.
AGCCAAGGTGTGTGGAAGGCTGTGTGTTGGTGTCTCTACAGTAGGTGGGAGACAAAAGTGGTAAATACAATGCTGAAGCTGTTCTTCCTGTCATATCTCATTCACAAGTCAGTGAAGTTTGCATTACTGACATGACAAAAACACTTGTGATTTTATAACTTATGTGGCAGGTTTTAACCTTTCTATCTGTGTGCAGAGTGAGCATGGAAGGCCACTCTCTTTGAAAGACCGGAGGAACCTACAGGATCTGGAGGCTAAGCTTTTGATGTTGCGCCGCCGGGGCCATCACCTCGAGAATGCTGATAGGAACTGCTGCACTAAAGTGAGCAAGGTCCTCCGTCCCTTTAAGGTTAGCAAATAGTGATTTATTCTGTCTAAATTGTATACAGTGCGTGCGTGTGTGTGTGTATGAAAAATATATATCCCTCATCAAAAAATTACTGTGCAGGGATTGGCCAAGGATGGCTCACATGACCATAAAAAAAATAGTTCCACCATTGATTAAGCAAAGTATCTCATGACATCAAAAATTTTTAAAAATGGATATGGTGTGAGTTAGTCATCATGGTATGCCCTGGATATACCATGAACTGACTTCAAAATTTCAAGCTGTGTGGCCGACTTGAGTCACAGCTGTGGCTCCGCGGGTTTTTGTGTGTAGATCTACGTATCTTGATCATGGCTAGCGAGGCATGATGGCACATTGTGCTTGCGCAGGTTGAAGCTTGTGCCGACATGACATAAACATCGCTGCCTCCAGTGAGTTTATGCCAAGATTCAATCTCATCAACAAAAGTTGAAAGTTAACACTTAATTTGGAATTTTTTGATGGATGTAAATCAAGTATGCACTGGGAGGCACTGGTAATTATGGATTCTCTTCGGTGGTTGGCATAGTACTATTTTCTTTGGGGCTGCATCCCTCAGAAAATAGTACTATGCCAGTCACATCAGAGAATCTGTAATTTCAACTGGAGCGTGTGTGTGTGTGTGTGTGTGTGTGTATATATATATATATATATATATATATATATATATATATATATATATATATGTATGTAAGTGTGTGTGTGTGTGTATATATATAAAAAAATCTGGACATGGGTGTTCTACTGGGAAATACACCACTCATATCGTTCATTCAAGCTACATCCAGGACATGGAGAACCAAAACTGTGATTTAAATCTCTACATCTCACTCATGAGGATATTGATGAATTGTTTTGATAAAATTGGGTACTTTTTCTGTGAATGTGTCTATATAATAAAAAGAAAATAAAATGTTGGCTTGAAGATATGGAGTTTATCATCATGTGCTGAAAAACATGCATTTTTTCAGACAAAGCACATCGTTGATCTGAGTGACATATTTAAATTATATTGGCTGGTCTTGAGTGGGACATTAGATATATTCCATTCAGCTAGCATGATATTGAACAAGTCAAAGAAGAGTTCTGATATACCACAAAATAAAGCCAGGCAATATTATTATTATTATTATGCACGCTCTTTTCAAGTTTTTCAATGTCAATTGGTATGTTTTTCTTTTGTAAATATATGTAAAGTGTCAGTAAACCCGCTGGAGATGAGCAGACTACAACTCCCAGTACAAACAGTGCCCTCTATCTCCCACCTTCTGATTCTCAGCTGACATTCATTTCCTCATCAGCTATCTCAGTATTTAAACCCCAGTCACACAAACGCACATTGCGAAGTATCGTTCTGGTTTTTCCATACATACCAGTTCTTGTTATTCTCTGACTGCCTTTCTGCCTGTTTGACCTTTACTAGTGTTTTCTCGTTTCCTCGATTTCTGTTTTGCCCATGTTACTCTGTTTGCCGATCGCCCAACTCTAGCTTGTTCTTTGACTACGATTCCTGTCTCTCGTTTTGGCTTGGTCTGCTATTCTAAAGCTGTCTTCCACCGCACATACATCCGTAAGTGCCTGCGTACTCTCAGGATACTTCGCCAGCATGGATGTAGCAGAGGATCACAGACGGCTCTAAACGCACAGGGGCGACTGCTAGGAGAACATCAACAGATGCTCGCCTATCTGAACAGCAGGATGACGCAGCTAACAACTGTTATGTCACAGGCCCTCCTAGCACGCACTGAATCTCCTTCTCGCTCGGCGTTGCAACCCCCGCACCAGAAAAGTTAATTGGCGACCCCGCCGCATGTAAGGGCTTCTTGTTACAATGCTCATTGTATTTTGCCACCATGCCGGATATTCCAGAAGAACACAAAATCGCTAAATTTCTGTCTCTCCTCGCCGGCAAAGCACTCCGCTGGGCTACAGCCATCTGGAACAAGGGTGGAAAGCCAACGGGGTCATATAAATGGTTCCTCTCCCTGTTCAAGAAGGTATTCGATCATGAGCCTGAGGGAATCAAAGTTGGGGAAAGCCTTCTCACCAGCTCACAGGGCACCAGAAGCCTCGCCGAGTATGCCCTGGATTTCAGGACTCTTGCAGCCTCCAGTGGATGGAACATCCCAGCACTCAAAGCAGTCTTTCGCCAGGGACTGCATCCTGAAATACTCAGCAAGTTGGTATGTAGGGATGAGAACCTCTCACTGGACGCCCTGATCGAACTGGCCATACATCTAGACCAGCTGTTGAAGCACTGGCCTTCGCTCCTCACGGAGAAGAAGCCAACGTCGCCTCCCGAGGACCACGCACATGGTTGTCCCACGCTGAGCGTGTCAGAAGGCACAAGGAGGGTTTGTGCTTCTACTGTGGGAGCGCTGGTCATGATGTTCAACACTGCCCAGTTCGACCTGCCTGGGGAACCTCAACCAAGAGATCTGTTCCAGCCCAAACTCCGGTGAGAGAACTTAACTCTAAATCCTTCAAAATCCCAGTGTTACTGAAGATGGCGGCCTCCACTTATGTCCTTCATAGCTTCAGGAGCAGAGGGGAGCTTCATCAGCGAAGCCCTCGTGCAAAAGCTCAACCTGCCAGTCACCTCTGCAAAGTGCGTTTAGCATCCAGACTATCGACGGCGGACCCATAGGCGATGGCCTAGTCGCATCACGGACACAGCTGCTACAGATACCAGTGGGGTCCCTACATCACAAACTAATCTCTTTGTACATCATGACCACTGGCCATCATATCATCATCCTCGGCTACCCCGGTTACAACTACATGATCCCCTCATCTCATGGCAGAACAAGGAGATTCTCCAGTGGTCACCTATGTGCTTTCAGAGCTACCTCTTTCATCCCCAACTCATAATTTCCTCCACCTCAGTTGAGAGCCTGCTCCCTGACTCCATGGACAATGTTCCAGAATGCTACCAGGATCTTTCTGAGGTCTTCAGCAAGGGGAAGGCCTGCAGACTACCACCACATGGGCCCTGTGACTGTGCCATTGAGCTATTGCCAGGGATGGCACCACCACAAGGTCACATCTATCCCCTTTTTCAGAAAGAACATACTGCCATGGAAGAGTACATCCAAGAGGTTCTCAAACAAGGTTACATCCGGCCATCGAAATCTCCTGCCTCGACCGGCTTCTTCGTGGAGAAATGAGGAGGTGGGCTTTGGCCCTGCATAGACTATAGGGGGCTTAATGAAGTCATCGTTAAATATCTGTATCCTCTCCCTTTGGTTACGGCAGCTCTGGAGCATCTCAGATCGGCCAAAGTGTTTTCCAAGCTGGATCTTCAAAGTGCCTACAACCTGATCCAGATTAAATGAGGTGACAAGTGGAAGACCGCCTTCAGCACAACCACTAGTCACTTCGAATACCGGGTCATGCTATATGGCCTATCTTCGGCTCCCAGTGTGTTCCAAAGTTTCATCAGTGACGTGCTGCGGGACATGCTGGGAAAATACGTCATTGCCTACATAGATGACATCTTGATCTATTCCTCTGATTTCCCCAGTCATCAGAGCCATGTCAGAACTGTCCTCAAACCGTTGCTGGAGCAACCTCTACCTCAAAGCCGAAAAATGCGAATTCCACCAAGACGAGATCTCCTTCCTGGACTACGTCATTAGCTTGGAAGGGGTCCGCATGGACTCAACCAAAGTCTCGGCCGTTACCTCATGGCCCCAACCTAAGTCAGTCAAGGACCTCCAGAGATTTCTAGGTTTTGCCAACTTCGACTGCCGTTTCATCAGGAACTTCAGCACCTTGGCCGCTTCATTGACCACTCTCCTGAAAAAGGGTCCCAAGTGCCTCCGATGGAATCCTCAGGCAGAAGAAGCCTTCAACAAGTTGAAAACCGCCTTCACGTCGGCTCCGATTCTCCAGCATCCAGACCCCACGAAACCATTCATCATGGAGGTAGATGCCTCCGACACAGGAGTAGGAGCCATCTTGTCCCAGCAGTTTGGGGAAAAGCCGAAACTACACCCAGTGGCTTTCTTCTCCAAGAAGCTAACCCCTGCCGAGAGGAATTAGGACGTGGGCAATCGTGAGCTGCTGGCCATCAAACTAGCCTTGGAGGAATGGCGACACTGGTTGGAGGGAGCAACTCATCCATTCATCATCCTAACTGACCATAAGAACCTTGAGTATCTCAAGAAGGCCAAGAGGTTTAATCCACGTCAGGCCAGGTGGGCGCTGTTCTTCACCAGTCTTAATTTCTCTATCTTCTTCTGACCAGGGTCCAAGAACACCAAGGCGGATGCTCTGTCCTGGGCTGTAGAAGCATCTCTGAAAGACACAGAACCTCAACCCATCATCCCAATTCAGCACTTCATGCAATCCATGTGGGATCTGGACAGTGAAATCCGTAAGCCTGAACCACAATGTGTACCTAATCACATCCTATCTGGTCTTCTCTTTGTGTCAGCACATCTACACAGCAAACTCATCACCTGGGCGCACTCTTCTCCTGCCGTTGGTCACCCCAACAGTCAACATACCTAGTAGATGCTGAAGAATAGGTACTGGTGGGACAACATGCTTACCGAAATCAACCGGTTCGTCTCTTCCTGTTCCAACTGTGCCCAGGCCAAGGTTCCTCGAGCTTCTCCAGCCGGCAAACTCATGCCACTACCTGTCCCGCAGTGACCCTGGTCACACTTGGCAATCGACTTTATCACAGACCTTCCTTCATCACAAAACAGTACCACAATCATGGTCACTATCGACCGGTTCTCGAAAGCTTTGAGGCTCATCTCTCTTCCGGGTATCCCTACGGCCGCCCAAACGGCTGAGCTGCTTTTCCAACAAGTATTCGATACTACGGCATCCCTGAAGACATAGTCAGCGACTGAGGCCCATAATTGATTTCCAAGTTTTGGTCCTGCTTCATGGTTGGGGATGTCCGTTAGCCTCACATCCAGCTACCATCCCCAGTCCAATGGGCAGGTAGAATAGGCCAACCAGGAAATTGGCTGCTTCCTGCAAATCTACTGCATGTGCAACCAGGGGGACTGGGCACGTTTCCTGCCATGGGCTGAGTATGCACAGAACTCCCTAAAGCATTCTGCGACTCAGCTAATACCTTTCCAGTGCATACTCTGCTACCAACCACCCTTGTTCCCACGGGACGACGCATCCAATCAGGTACAGGCAGTAGACGAGTGGTTCCAGCGCAGCCAAACCATTTGGGAAGAGGTCAATCAGTGGCTAGAGGTCGTCTGTGCCAAGTACAAGATGTATGCCGGTTGACACAGAGGAGAGACTTCCACCTATCTCCCTGGTGATCAAGTATGGGTGGCGACTAAAAACCTATGAGAGAGACACACCTGTAAGAAACTACAACCACGCTATATCGGACCCTTCAAGGTGTTACGGCACATCAACGATGTCTCATATCTAGAACTTCCACCACACAGCAGAGTCTCTCCCACTTTCCATGTCTCCAATCCCAATCCTGTAATCCCAGGTCCATTCTCCAACAGCACACCCACTCAAGATCACCCTTCTCTGAATCTCGACGGGGAACCCATCTACCAGGTCAACAAAATCCTCGACTCCAGGCGAAGAGGCAGCCAGATCAAGTACTTGATAGATTGGAAAGGGTATGGGCCGGAAGAACAAAGTTGGGTCAAGTCCAAGGACATCCTCGGCCCTCTGCTCAAGCAAGACTTCCATGCCCAACACCCCAGCAAGCCAGCACCCAGCAATCGAGGATGCCCCCGAAAGAGTATAGCTCCTGGAGGTAGCTTCTCAGGGGGGGCTCTGTCAGTAAACCCACTGGAGACAAGCAGACTACAAACATGGACAGCTCAGACTACAACTCCCAGCACACACAGCGCCCTCTATCTCCCGCCTTCTGACTCTCAGCTGACATTCATTTCCTAATCACCTGTCTCAGTATTTAAACCCCAGTCACACAAGCACACATTGCAAAGTATCATTCTGGTTTTTCCGTACATACCAATTCTTGTTATTCTCTGACTGTCTTTCTGCCTGTTTGACCTTTGCTCATGTTTTCTCGTTTCCTCGATTTCTGTTTTGCCCACGTTACTCTGTTTGCCGATCGCCCGACCCTAGCTTGTTCTTTGACTACGATTCCTGTCTCTCGTTTTATCTTGGTCTGCTATTCTAAAGCTGTCTTCTGCCGCACATACATCCATAAGTGCCTGCATACTCACATGAATATCTAATGAAGTTTTGGTAGCCTTTCGTGTGTTCAATATGTCTGTCTTTTTCCTGGCGAACAAAGAAATGCTTCTGCGCATGCGCACCATGAAACTTTCTCACTGAATATTCCCAACAGCTCCGACATGTGACGTCATGTTGTCTTGACAATTATGCAGTATCGTAAACCATATTCAACGCTCATTCTCCATTGGGTAGAGGGACGTAAAATGCATAAGATAAGCAATATGCTAACAATATTGCATGCTCTCAAACCAAATGAATGAAACCTGCTAGAAGGGAACAGAATACATGTTTTTATTCCATTGAAAAAGAGTCCTGTATGTATAATAATTTCCGATGTTTCACTCCAATGATGTCACTCCCAGTGTTTTCCAGCTGACTTGACATCCGTTGTCAAAATGGTGAACTGGTTCAAAATTAAAATTCTTTAACTTGCGTATTATTTTTGTGGTTGTGTCCATATAAATAAAGAACATTATGCGGTGATGCAAAGATATGACATTTATCTTATGTTGAAAATATTTTCACTTGTTCACTTGGCTCACTTTTGAAATATGCATTCATCACTCAGACTTAATCATCACAAACTTCATATCTTCATGCAACTGTGTAATATTCCTCTCTCATATATATCTCAGGCTAAATGTCTCAATTATTGTGAAAGAGGGAAGTATGGATTCTGATTAATTATTATGCTGGTGTTGCGTGTTGTGGCAACGTTTCTTGAAAGACAGTGGCTTAATTGAGATGCACTGTCTCAAGCCTGATGCTCACTCCTTCCCCCCCTCATTTTCTTTCTTCTCTCCATTTTTATTTAATTTATGTATTTTTTAAAGTCTCACTCAAATACAGAAACAAAAATGCATGGTTTTTTTTGTGCGCATGCATGAAGGACAAGCCTATAATATTGAACTTGTATGTAAATGTTAAAGAAATGATCGTCAATACAGAACAGTAAACTCTCTCAGGATACACCCCCCCACCCCCACCCCCATTTCTGGTTGAGAGTACGCCATGCACATTCTGACTGCCGCTTCTCACCAAAACTTATTTTTTCCTTTTTGTTTTTCTTTGCGTTTGTGTAGTTTTTTTATTATTTTTTTTTGAGTGTTTTGTCCACCGGTTGTGGTGTGGCTCTGGACCCAGTTTTGGGCGTCGGTTCCCTCCAGGCCTTGGTTTGCCGTGGGTGATGCCTACGCTCCTCGCTGTGGACTGCAGTGAGCTCGTTGCTCATTTTAACATCGGGGTTGTCCAGAGCTCTATGCGGCGATGCTTTTGTGCTTGGCGCAGTGTTCTGAGAGGTGTTGTCCGGTGGCATCGCGGCAGCTGTGCAGGCAGTTTGGGACATACCGGTGCTTTGCGTGGCGGTGCTTCTGTGCTCGCTTTGTGGATTCATGGCGCAGTGATCCGGGTGGTGTTGCCCAGTGGCGGCTATGCAGGCAGTGTGGTACTTGTTTCCGTGTGCCTTTTGGTGGGATTATGGCTGCTACACCATTGGAATGACATCCTGACCTTTATTTGGTGGGACCCACCCCCATAATTGTAAAGCAACCTTGGGTATGAGAAAGGTGCTATATAAAATTAATGTGCAATAATATGTTAATTAAATTCTGTATTAGTTACACTTCATTTAATGAGGGCAACTTGCCAATACTCAAACTGCTGTACATTATATGGACAACATTCCTGGTCGTGTCTTGAGAGACTGTGCCGAGGAGCTCACAGATGTCTTGACAGACATCTTCAACATCTCATTGAGCCAGGCTGTTGTCCCCATGTGCTTCAATGACTACCGCCCGGTCGCACTCACTCCCATCCTCATGAAGTGCTTCGAGCGGCTAGTCATGCGGCATATCAAGTCTACCCCCCCCCCCCCCCCCCCGCCCTGGACCCTTTCCAGTTTGCAGATCAGTCCAACCGTTCAACTGATGACACCATCTCCACTGCCCTCCACTTAGCCGTCACCCATCTGGAGACAAAAGACTCGTACGTCGGAATGCTGTTCATAGACTTTAGCTCAGCATTCAACACAATCATTCCTCAGCAGCTCATTCATAAACTGGACCAGCTGGGACTCAACACTTCCCTGTGCAACTGGCTGTTGGACTTCCTGACAGGGAGACCACAGGCTGTACAGGTTGGCAGCAACTCCTCCAGCACCATCACATTGAACATGGGGGCCCCCCAAGGATGTGTGCTGAGCCCCCTCCTCTTCACTCTGCTGGCCCACGACTGCACACCAACATCCAGCTCCAACCTCTTCATTAAGTTTGCGGATGACACAACTGTGGTGGGTCTCCTCAACAATGGCAATGAGACAATCTACAGGAGTGAGGTGAGCTGCTTGGTCATGTGGTGCAAGGACAACAATCTCCGCCTGAACGTGGAGAAGACGAAAGAGATTGTTGTGGACTTCAGGAGAGCGCACACCCAGCATGCTCCACTAACTATCAACAGTGCTACAGTGGAGAGGGTGAGCAGCACCAGGTTTCTGGGTGTGCACATCTCTGAAGACCTGTCCTGGAGCAACAACATCGCATCACTGGCCAAAAAAGCCCAACATCGTCTGTACTTCCTCCGCAAACTGAGGAGAGCAAGAGCCCCGGCCCCCATCATGCACACATTCTACAGAGGCACCATCAAGAACATCCCGACCAGCTGCATCACCATGTGGTATGGTGCCTGCACCGTGTCCTGCTGCAAGACTCTGCAGCGCATCGTGAGAGCAGCTGAGAGGATCATTGGTGTGTCTCTCTCCCTTCTCTTATGGATATCTATAACTCCCGCCTCACCCGCAAAGCCATCAGGATTGCAGGTGACTCCACCCACCCATCTCACAGCCTCTTCAGCCTGCTGCCGTTGGGGAGGAGACTGCGGAGTCTCCGGGCCAAAACGAGCAGGCTCAAGGACAGTTTCTTTTACCAGGCGGTCAGGAAGCTCAACTCCCTCCTTGTTCTGCCCCTCCTCCCCCCTCTGCCCCCTGCCACAGATTCTGCCCGTACACCCCCCTGCCCCCCTTCAGCATCTGACATCATGTCACCCTCACACACACACTCAACATTCATTCGGACACTGAACTCAGGGACTGCACATTTCACTTTACCTCGCTCATTTGCACTATTCCGCACTACCTCACCTTAACAGCTATTAGTTTATTGTTTATACTGCTTATTTCATGTTTACCTGCTACACCTCAAGTGTCCTTGACTGTTGTTTTATGTTCCTTTGCTCCAATTTATATATACTGTAATATAACATATTATGCGTGTGTGTGTGTGTATGGATATATACCTGTGAGTGTTTAGTCTATGTCTATTTCTTATCTAGAGTGTTTATACTGTTTATATTGTTTATTTCAGTTATTCTATTTTTATTTATTGCATTGCCTGTTTGCACCGTGGGTCAGAGAGGACTGAAATTTCATCTGTGCTGTATGTCGAGCATGTATAGCATATTTGACAATAAAGTTGACTTGATGTGGACACCCATATGTAGGCCTTCCCCAAACTGGTACCACAACATTAGAAGCATGAAATTGTGTAAAATGTATTTGTATAGTGGTGTAGCTTTAAGATTTCCCTTCTACTGGAGCTATGGGACCCAAACCTTTTCCAGCACACAACGTGCAGAATGAATGAATGAACCCTTTATTATCCCTGGTCGCAAGTACCAGCGAAATTGACCATCAACGTGTGTGTGTGTGTGTGTGTGTGTGTGTGTGTGTGTGTGTGTGTGTGTGATGTATACTAGTGCATCTCAAAAAATTAGAATACCATGAAAAAGTTCCATTTTTTCATAATTTAATTCAAAAAGGTAAACTTTCATATATTCTATATTCATTACCTGTAAAGTGAAATATTTAAAGCCTTTTTTGTTTTAATTTTGATGATTATGGCTTATAGCTCATGAAAATCAGAAATCCAGTACCTCAAATTATTAGAATATTCCCTAAGATCAATCAAAAAAAGGGTTTACAATACAGAAATGTCCAACTTCTGAAAAGTATATTCATTTATACACTCAATACTTGTTTGGGGCTCCTTTACCATGAATTACTGTATCAATGCGGTGTGGCATGGAGGTGATCAGTCTGTGGCACTGCTGAGGTGTTATTGAAGCCCAGGTTGCTTTGATAGTGGCCTTCAGCGTATCTGTATTTTTGGGTCGGGTGTTTCTCATCTTCCTCTTGACAATACCCCATAGATTCTCTATGGGGTTCAGGTCAGGCAAGTTGGCTGGCCAATCAAACACAGTAATATCATGGTCAGCAAACCATTTGGTAGTAGTTTTGGCACTGTGGATAGGTGCTAAGTCCTGCTGGAAAAGGAAATCAGCATCTCCAAAAAGCTCGTCAGCAGACGGAAGCATGAAGTGCTCTAAAATCTCCTGGTAGATGGCTGTGTTGACTT